>NC_059186.1:0-300000 GCF_020631705.1 Daphnia magna | reverse complement strand
ATTTCTGGGTTAGCTGGACCACGGAATAGTGTTCCAAATAGGATGGCCGTTTGATTATCTTTGTTTTGCTTCGTGTGTCGCGCTGGAACAGCATCCGGTCGTGTTTTTCCTGCCAATTGGCTGGTCGAGGTTGAGCAATGGCCTGATGGAACAGGAATTCTTCCATAAATGCTGAATGGAAATTGTTAAATAGAAAGTACCACAATATCTTCGAGGATCCAAGGATATTTAATGAAGAAAGGTTCGCGACTGAGCGGAAGGCTCGAAATGGACGGACAATCATTGTTAATCACTTGTTCCAATTGCGGTTTAAAATTCTGTTCAGGAATATTGGTCCATCTAGAAAATCATTTCTCATTTCTCAATTGATTTGCATATTCAAACATTTTTAAATAATACGAACACGAGACGATGTTTGACGCAGCCTTGACCGTCTCTAATGTCGAATATGATGGGCTCCATCTGAAGAAACCTGAAACAATTGCTGCAAACTATTTCGCATCGCTAACGAAATAAACCGCAAAATTACCTGGAAATGGTGATGTGATAACAGCTGACATTTTCGACAGCCCATAGAAGAGGAGTCTCTTGATTATTACGTTCGATGCAATTTTTGATGTGGAAGAAATCGAAAAAAGCCTCTCCATATTCTGAGCGACATCGAGAAAGATCATTAACAACAATCGAAGAAAAAATGACGTAACTCCACGTTTACCTCCCTCGGCGAATTGTCTTCTACCCACTTCTCGGCCGGCAGGTTGATGACGTTGCGGATCGAATTTCTTGGCCGGAAGACAAGAAACGAGCAGGTGAATAGGACACAGTTTGGCCCATTCTTCGTCTTTCATTTGATTGGCATTTTTCAGGACAACAAAATCGACGCCATTGAGTTCGTACACCTCTTCCCACCTGTCCGATGCCATGTACTGGTCGAGGTGAAGACGTAATGAGCCCAGGGCGTAATTGACAGCGCCCAGGTTGTCGTGGAGTACCACGACCCGGAGAGAGGGTTGTCCGTTCTTAGACAAATGCCGATTTAATTGCAGTGGGAATTCCTGGTGTAGAAAATTCCGCAACTGGAACAAGTAAAAAAGTTAGAAGAAGAGCGTCTGGAACGTGTTGAATTATGGAAAAAGATTTATACTTTAAGGGCCCAGTCGGAACGAGGTTGAAGCAAGCCGTGAGATTCTGTAGCGAAATGGGCACAGAGAAAGCAGAACCACGGCGTCTTCTGCATAATGGTCGACATGGATCCTTCGCCCACCAATAGTTCCACGCAATACGAACAGTATACCCTATTTCCAAATGCGTCAATTTTAATTTAGTGTTAATAGCACTTTGATTTACCTGGAACAGGAACCGTTTTCGCATACTAAACAATCTCCCGTCGAACCGCAAATGGCACAGCCCACCTTTTCTTTTCAATTAACATAGAATTTTTCAGAAATAATAATCACAAAACATTTTTTTTTACGTGAATATCGTCCTCCCCAACGCTGTAACTTGTTCCAAGGAGTTCATTCTGCATTAATTATTACAATTTTATGAATAAAAAGATGGTAGAATAAAGAATAATGAAATCACACCTTGCATTCTTGATTGCAAAGACTTCCGAGGAAGAGGGGATGTTCTGTGCACGGACCCATGATCTCGACATGACAACCAAGGCAAAAGTAATCCATGTCCAGCGTTCCAGCTTTGATTCTGTCCACAACAGCTGCAATGAGAAAAGGTTTGTTTTTTGATTTTTCTCGAAAGCAAAACATTTTACAAATGACGATACCAATATCGCAATCTCGCGGGCCATAAGTGACGTCATCATCTTCGGCATTGTTTTTCTTTTTCTCCTTCTTTTTTTGGCCACCCTGGAACGTAGACAGACGACTCTCTTTCTTCTCGTTGGAAATTCTCTTTAATTTATCGTTAGTGTCTTTAATTCGGCTGATGCAACGTACCAGCCATTCTGGAAAGTCGTTCAGAACAACTAGAAATTTTTTAAAGTGTAACTAACGTTGCAATCTTAAAAGAAATAACGAAACCGAGAAAACCTAATACCATCTCGATTGGTGTTGCCCTTTACGGACGAGAATATTTTAATCGCCCACGATTTCAATTTGCCAGCCGTTGGTTTGACGAGTCTGGGCTGATTTTTACTATGCGCCAACATCTGGGCATCAAACAGACGTTTTAATAAATCATTTTTAACAAAGTACCAGCAAGCTATCCAGTCATTTCTAACCCTCAGGGCCTCCAAAACACCTTTTTCATAGAGGTTGTTATGGGCTTGATTAAGCAACCGAATGAAATGATCAGTCCAGAAAACCGCTAAGCTTTTCAGTCGGCATCTGATTAATTGCCAATGTCAACGATTCATTAATTTTTTCCGAAATAAATTCAATCTGAAATCACCTCAGAAACGGTTTGATGGCCGCCGAACCAGTACACCCAGTAGTTGGTGGGTTTCCTGGGTGGAGGCAACCCACAATCGTTGTGCGTAACTACAATGCCTGCGTAAAACGTCGGCACCAAATCAACATCAATCGAAACGTATTGTGCAAGAAACCTGTTGTCCTGATAAACATCATCAAATATCGTAAAAGGACTTACCAGGCCACCAAGGCCAGCCGTCCAGCTTAGCCCACACCATAGTACCGAGACGAATAAACTTACGAGAGGCTAATGTTTTCTTTGGTTCGACGCCATTTTCTGTCGCCTGCGATTCACTTCTGCTGGTTTTATTCGCCATTTTGGACTACCAGCAACGACTTGGAAGAAAGTCGAATCGCCAACTGAAAAGCGATTCGTGTGCCACTGTGGATACTCTGGACTAAATGCGCATTTCGTTTGAAAGAAACTGCGTAGTTGGAATTTTGTCATCCCCTCCCTCTCTCTTCAGAGAAACGTTCCTGAAACAGATGAGTCAAGAAAAGTGGGTGAGTGGGTGAATTGGGGCGGGAGTGGGAAAGATTGCTGCGTACCTTCGTCGACTTAAAACGACGCATTTTTAGAGATACTTAAATTTACAGGTTCCGTGTAAATGTGTGACGAAAGACAAATGAAACTGGAATACGTTGTTTACCTAAAGTATTCATTTTATTTTTAGCTGCCCCGTGTTGCAATTCAAACACTACGTGACCGTCAAACATCTTGATGCCGGCCATATTGGTCAGTGTAGCTTTCATCATGGCACGGGGAAAAAGATAGTTGCGAAAAATTGAGTTCGACGTGAACCCTTAAAAGTTGGCCAAGGCTCCTCTAAACAATGGGCCAATCACGAGCGATCTGGCGATTCTTTCAAAACAAAAGAAGGAAGACGCTCGCTTTGCACATGGAAGATTCTGGAAAATCAAGAAATGTCGTAAATATGAAGAACTGAGGATAAAATGAAGGTAAATTGATTAAGAACACTAATCTGCTTTGCATGTTGTACATTTAATGTATGCTTTCACAGTGTTTAATGTGAAATCAGGTCAGTGAAATATAGTTAAAGGGATGCAGTGTTACAAGTCATGGTAAGGTAGTCCAGAAGGAATATATTCCACTTTGCCTACCATGATTAATACGATTCTTCCAGGTTAAACGGGGAAGTGATGAGTTGATATGGTTCAATCTAATGATTGTAATCTGCGTCACCAAATGTTACGACTATGGCAGACGATATACTACTGATCCCCTTCCTGTGATGTGTTAAAAAGATCCCGTGTTTTCCGAATGTGGAATGAAATGATGCTTAGTTTGACACTTCGGTTATTGATATTGAATATGCGAGAGATATTGTCTTCTAACTCTAAATACAGTACGCACTAAATGGGAGGGGGAAATTGAGATTCTCTTAAGTTAACAAACCAATTGGTCGATACATTATGACTATCTAACTGATTCGGGTCTCGGGCACAGTTTTCGCAGAGAGTATCTGTCCACGGGAAAAGCAATTCAATTGGAAAGGAAATTAAGCGATGAAAAAGGATTTGTCAGAAGTGGGATTCGAACCCACGCCCAGAGAACTGGACTGCGACCTGAACGCAGCGCCTTAGACCGCTCGGCCATCCTGACATATTTATAAGCATCCAACATTTGAAGAATACAACTTACGACAAACAAACAGTTAAAATGAAGTAATTAGGCATCCGTCTTAAATTTAGTACAATGCGTCACATTTCTCAAGTATTGGAAAAACATCTAGTTAAAAGTAATGGCCCGTAAGAGGATCGAACTCATGACCTCCGCGTTATTAGCACGGCGCTCTAACCAACTGAGCTAACAGGCCGTGGATGTCAATAATAACATAAACAACTAGCGTAACAATAAATTCAAAGAATTCACACAATTAGAACACCTCCGGTTTTATATTTACATTCCACAGAATGGGATACACTCTGCAAATAGTAACTACAATAGAATAGTAACTGAAAATAATAAAACAAAGTTCTTGTGTTTTCGTATGCGTAGATGGTGTTACTCATACATGGCAACCCGCCTTCCACTCCAAGTTAGTTTCTGCTGCTACGTTCGTGATTCGGATCATTTTCTTCAGCCTTGCAAAAGTGACACATCCAGTATAGAACGAGCTCACTTTTCAACAGGTAATATTTGCCTAATTATATTTAAGTTAGTGGGGTAAAATAGATCGGGTGAATCGCCGGAAAAAAATATGCTCATGATTTGCAAGGTAAAATTACATCGTGATTGATGTTAGTAAGAATAAAACTGCTTACCTGGTAAAATGCCTTATTTGACTTGGTCATTTAACGCATGGTGCGAAAAAGAATCCATGGGATTTTTGTGTTCCACAAGGCCATAGTCGCACAATACTTAAACGTAGTGTGAAATAACTGAAATTCTGTATGTCTTCAAGGTTGCATAAGGGGAAAAGTAAGGTGCAAACCTATAAGAAACAAGTCAAAACCATGGCAACCTTCACTTTCTATCAATAAAAAGCGATTCATTGGTTTAAAAAAAAAAGTGTGTCAATCTCTTCCAGCATTTCTACGTTCTAATTTTACGAATGTCAGTTGACAAAGCCATCTCTTCGGAAATCCAAGTGTTTTTACACCACGGCACGTGTTAGATTGAAAAAAAAAAAGTTAGAAAAAGATTTTTCGTGAAGATCAGTTTACAGTAAAAAAGGATTTCTTTTTTTTAAATCGAGGTAAATGAAAATCCCGATGAATGCAAACACTGATTCTAAATGTAAATTAACTTCTAGGCCTTAAGTAAGATAAAATTTTATTGATGTAAGAACATTTTGGGGAAAAAAGTGTAGGCTGTAATCGGAATCGAACCCGAGCACACCCGCGTTATAGGCCACTCTTGAGATATTTTGTGATAGAATTCTTTGATATTATTAATCTTGAAATTTTTTTAACTATGCTGCCACCTCGTTTACTAATTAGTCTTTTGCATAATTTTTATCAGTAATTTTATGGTGATGTTGATCATTGGATTTAATTTTAGTTTTGAATTTGCATACCCTACCCCCTTCCTTAAACTTTTCAGAAAATCGTTGCCCATGAATAATTATCTCTTTATATCCCATTGACATTTCACAATTGATTCCCCTAGGAACACGATGCATAATTTTGTTTTCGCTCCATGGTTTCCTACGACCTTGACAGTTTATTTGTTTCTTACCCTACCTCTTTGTGGAGCATTGCCAGACAAAAGGCTACACGTGAAGAATTTCAGTTGTTTTGGTGGTCCACTTGTCCAATGGAATGCGCAGCACTTAGATCATGGGTTTTAAGTGGGAAACCAATTTCTGTGATGCGTACCAGAAAATAAGCTATAGGATGGAAAGTAACGCATTTTCAATTCTTCTAGGTTATTCTATTTGGCTTAAATGATGTACAAAATTACGAATACTTGTGGCTGCTTCTTGCTGATGATGACGCTGATCTGCAATTACCAATGCAGTGACATATTTGTAAACGAAAGTGCCCGGCCCGAAGAAAATGTACACAAGTGGGGCAGGACTGAAAATTTCATTCCTACGAGAGAAAAGCAGCTCAACGTCCAGGGACGCACGAGGCCGAATCCTAAGGAAGCTTCACTGAACACGGTACGTTGCATCAATTGTTTACCTTTCTCGATCGTTAGATACAATTTTTAAATGACATTTACTGGTAAAAATTTTGTGTAATTTATTAGGTCGAATTAATAAATGGTCGAGGTTACCCGTTTGAAATTCACAGTGTGACATCCAGTGATGGCTACATTCTCGAATTGCATCGCATTCCATACGGTAGACACAAGAAGATGGCGCCCAAGGTCTCAGGACAACCCGTTTTTCTTCAACACGGACTTATGAATAGTGATAATGTCTGGCTACTTCTTCCAGATGCTCTTGGTACCAATTTATATAATATTATGCTAAAGTTCTTTTGAGTATTTTTTCTATTGCGATTCACAGCGTTCACTTTAGCCGACGCAGGATATGACGTTTGGTTGGGTAATGCTCGAGGTAATACGTACTCACGCCGACATGTTAGTCTCGATCCATCACAAGAAGACTATTGGAATTTCTCGTAAGTGAAGTTTAACAAATGGTGCAATATCTGGGATTAAAAGAGCTCGTTAATGATGCGAGTTCATGTGTGTCTTGTTGAAAAAAGGTTCGACGAAATGGGCAACTACGACATTCCAGCCGTCATTAATTTCGTGCTGACAAAGACCGGAAGTGAAAAGATGAGCTACGTTGGTAAACTTACGAATTAACGACATGTTTATGCTTCTTTCCAAACATCTTTCAATTAGGTCACTCAATGGGATGTACCATGTTCTTTATTTGCATGTCGTTACATCCTGAGTTAAATGAGAAGATTGATGTGATGATTGCATTAGCACCTGCAGTTTCAATGGCAAAGTCAACAGCTCCTCTAATGGTTAACCAAGCACCATTTGCTCCACAAATAAAGGTGCTACAAGGCTTTGTCTAGGGTGAAATTATCTAATCTTTTTGATTGATTTCATTGCCTTTTTTTTACAGTATGTTTTTGATTTGATTGGTGTGCGTGCGTATCAACCAGTCGATTCATTTTGGAACAACCTCCGTAAGCGATATTGTGAACCTAATCTTTTCTTGCGTTATTCTCTTTGTCAGAATACCTTATTCTCCTCTTCGGGGGATGAATACCACTCTTTAGATTTGGTAAGTGTTTGTGGAAAAAGTAATGAAATCAGCCAAAACTTAAACGATAGTGTTAAAATTAATTTTATTACACATTTATTTTAAAGAATCTTTTACCAATTATTGATGGTCACAATCCTGCCGGAACATCAGTTAACACTGCTGTTCATTATGCGCAGAACTACATGGCCGGTATGTAATAATACTATTTTATGTGGCAATTTTTAATCGTTAAATCTGTTCTTTGAAGGTCAGACATTTCAACGTTTTGATTTTGGGGTTGAGGAAAATCAATTGCGCTATGGCCAAACAACTCCACCAACTTACGATTTAAGTAAGGTCACATCGGATGTCTTCATTTTCTGGGGGCAAAGCGACAAGGTACTTCATTTGCTCTTAACACAACCCAATACATGTAATCATTCTGATAATGTATTTGTGCTCTGTTGTAGGTGTCTGCTCCTACGGTAACTGAAACACAATTCAACACATTTTCTAAATGTAATTGATAGATGAGTATAAATCATTTCTTCCTAACTGCATCACTTGCGCAGGATATTGCCTGGCTGGAAACCAAACTAGGAAACTTGAGAAATTCCATTATGATTGAAGATCCGCTATGGAATCATTTTTCGTTTCTTTTTTCAGCAGATGCCAAACGGCTAGTCTACGACAAACTGATTCCATTCCTGCCAAAACCTATTTTGTAGTTTCGGATGTGTTTTATAAATTTGTTCAAAGTTTTCATAGGAAAGAAAGTTGGGAAATTTAAACAAATACGCGAGTTTTTATTCTTTAACCATTTAAAAACAAACGATTAGGAAAAGGTGAATAACTTAATTTCGAAAACCAAACAGAATGTTATTATTCATGATGTGATACTTGTCTTCTGATGTTACTGTTCCGGTTATAGACATTGAAATTCAATCTTTTTCTCGTCAATGAACTTCTAGGTTCAACAGAAATCCCTCCCATCGACAACCATATCAAGGACATCTAAGATAAACTGTTTTTGCACCATTTCTTCTCTAATTTATTGGTGTTACCTGCCACCTTTGTCACTACTCCTCTCGTCCTAGTTGTCAATTTAAAAGCTTTTTTGGATTATTGAATCAACAATGAGCTTCTCGTTCTAGGTTCTATCGAATCAACTATGAAGTCGTTTGTAATACTTCACTTCAATTCTTTTTGTGCTGGGCTAGCTATGAGGAAAAGTGTTGTCAGATCCATCAGGGTTTTTTGTGCTACGTAACCTCTTGCATTATGGATGTAACATAACTATTTCTCTTGTTTGTAACGGTTGTAGGAAGATGGTGAATCAGCATAGTTCTATGTATAATTTAGCAAGTGCAATATACAGTCCGCAAATAGTAGATGCTAAACAAGTTGGCGGTCATGGACGATGGCATTACATAGCATACGCTTTCTACTACCAGTTAGTTCGTGCGGCTATGCTCGTGAAATCGGACATCTTTCTTCACGTTCGTCAAAGTGTCAGAATAGAACGAATTCGTCTTTTTATCAGGTAACAATTGCCTAATTCTTATTGTGTTACCAAGTGGGAAGGGAAACAGTTTAGGTAGTTTTTCAGCGGGAATGAAAATTAATGGACCTCATCAGCAAATTTACCTCGTGACGAATGTTAGTTTCTAATTGCCTATCTGATCAACTGCTTTCTTTGACTTGGGAATTTATTGATAAGTGACAAAAAGAAATACGATATTAGCTGTTTCGGCAATCCCTCATCCCATTAAAACTAGGTACAAATAAATCCGTCATAGCGAGAAGAATTTTCTAGACAAATTTCGAGTCTCTAGCTAAAACTTGGGGTTAGAAGGATACAGCTGAAATCACATTGCGAAATAACCAAATTTCTTTTCGTGTTCAAGGTTTCGTACACGGCAGAGTGAATTGTATTTGGTACGAGTCAATTAGGATGGCCACTTTCATTTTCTTTACTTTCTCGCAACAAAAATGCAGCACGTAGGTCATTGAAAAGTGTGTCAATCTCTTCCTACCCTGTAACGCTTCACCAAAGTCAGTTCTCAGAGTCACCTCCTTGGAAATCAAAGTGTTGTACACAACGGCAAGTGTGAAGGGGGGGAAGTTTTCGCGAGTTTTCGTGAAGGCCAGTGTTCGGTATGTCTTCAGTAGATTTATAATGAATAGGGATGAAAGATTTTCGGGCTTTGTCAGCAATTGAACACGAGTCTCGCAGTCGCCTACCATTCGGCCATTAACAACAAATTCTGTGGGAAAATCTGCTGCTGTTGTTTTTCTGGAAATTTTAAAGTTTACTCTTTTCACTTAATTAACTTTAGTGGATTATCTAATTTTTTATTTTATTTCAAAAGTTTATTTTTAATAACACTGATCATTTGCCTTTTATTTTCGCCATTGAATGTGCTTACCCTGCTTCCTTCCTTGAACTCTCCTGAAAAGCATCGGCCTTGAATCTTTTAATCCTTTTGCTCTAAGTTTCATATGGCAAAACAAATTCCTCGAGGAATGCTTTGCATAAATTTTGTTTTCCCCAACCCTTCAGTTCTCATAACCTTGACGGCTGTTTTTTTTTTCCTTCTTACCCTGCCTCATTATGAAGACACGTGTTGTCCACCTAAGGGCTACACATGGTGGTTTCCGTCGACTTTGGTGAACTTAATCGATGGGTAGGAATTGCACACCGACGATATCTTGTTCAAAGTCTGCTAAACGTGCACTTAAGTAACCATTTTGATAGTGATTACTAAATGGTAAACCATATTGATTGTTTATTAACAATAACAAAATGATAGAAAAAAATGCTTTTCATTTTTATTAGGTTATCCGACGTTGCCAAAATGTCGTGTAGAACCATGAATGTTCGTTGCCACTTTTTGTTGATGATGACACTGAACCACGCTCTTCAGTGCAACGACATTTTTGTAAACGAAACTGCACGATCTGTAGAAACTACACGGGTGTTCAACGAGGTCCGGCATGTTTCTCGTGCCTGTGGAAAGCAGTTGATCGTCCACCAACGAATTCGACCTAATCCTAACGAAGCTTCACTAACCACGGTACGTGGCAGCTGGTAACTAATTAGCCTATACATCACGTAACAAATTACTAGTGTAGTATGTTTTGGAAAATATTTTGTAGGCCGAAATAATAGCTGGTAGAGGTTACCCAGTTGAAATTCACAGCGTAACAACCAGTGATGGTTACATTCTCGAGCTTCATCGCATTCCGTATGGTAAAGGCCAGAAGATGGCGTCGACTGCCTCGAGACGACCTGTTTTTCTCCAACACGGAATTTTGACTACCGATAATGTTTGGCTTATTAATCAGAATGGGCTTGGTATGAATTCATTTATCATATGATAATGGTCTTATTGTGTATTTTGGGTTTTGATTCACATTGCATTTCATAGGGTTCGTTTTAGCTGACGCAGGATACGACGTTTGGATGGGAAATGCTCGTGGCAATACGTATTCACGTCGTCATGTTAAGCTTGACCCGTCAAAAGAAGAATATTGGAATTTCTCGTAAGCATGGTTTTATAAATGGCGAAACATCTGTGAGTAAAAAAGTGCATTAATGGAAGATACGGTGTCGTGGGTGTCTCGTTGAAAAAGGTTCGACGAGATGGGCAATTACGACATTCCAGCCGTCATTAATTTCGTGCTGGCAAAGACAGGAAGCCAAAAAATTAGTTACATAGGTAAATTTATGTAACATCAAAATAGCTTAAGTTCTTTTGTTAAAATCATGTACTAATTAGGTCACTCAATGGGATGCACCATGTTCTTCATTTGCATGTCGCTACATCCCGAGTTGAATGAGAAGATTGATGTGATGATTGCATTGGCACCTGCGGTTTCAATGGCAGAATCGACAGCTCCTCTTGCGGTTTACCAAGCACCATTCGCCGAGCAAATAAAGGTACAGCAACGTTAGATTTCGTTCAATTAATTAATGTTTGATTGCTTCAATGTTTACAGTTTGTCTTCGATTTGATCGGTGTACGTGCATATGAACCAGTCGATACATTTTGCAACAATCTTCGCAAGCAATATTGTGGACCTAATCTTTTCTTGCGTTATTCCCTTTGTCGGAATACGATATTCTCCTCTTCGGATGACGAGTATCACGCTTTCGATTTGGTACGTGCTAATAGTTAAACTTTAAGAAATCGGATAAATTGAATGCCAAAAAATTGCTTAAAATCCGGTTGTACGTTTAAATTACTATTTATTTTAAAGAATATTTTGCCAATTATTGATGGCCATAATCCGGCTGGAACTTCAGTTAAAACTGCTGTCCATTACGCACAAAACTACATGACTGGTATGTAAAAATGCCATTTTGTGTGGCACTTATTATCGTTTTGTACATTAAATTTTAGGCCAGACTTTTCAACGGTATGACTTTGGCCATCGCGAAAATCTATTGCGTTATGGCCAAACAACTCCACCAACGTATGATTTGAGCAAAGTAACATGTAACGTCTTTATTTTCTGGGGGCAACGCGATAAGGTGATATACTTCCACTAAGCATAATCAAATACGCCTAATACTTTTTTTTTTTACTCTTTCACAGGTGTCCGCTCCTAAGGTAACTGATATACAATTAAATAAATTTTCAAAATACAAATTGTAGATTAGTTTAAAAAATAATTCTGATGGATGTTCACTACAGGATATTGCCTGGCTGGCAAACAAATTAGGAAACTTAAAAGCATCTATTATGATCGAAGATCCGCTTTGGAATCATCTTTCGTTTCTGTTTTCATCCGATGCCAAGCGACTAGTCTACGACAAACTGATTCCACTCCTTCCACTACCAACTTCGTAGCTTCGGATGCCTTTTAAGAACATTTTTTAAAACCTGGGAAGTTGAGAATTTTTAAAAAGTACGATATCGTGAACTAACTGATCGAGTTTTGAAAAACAAACCATTGGGAAAAGCAGAATAAGCTAATTTCAAAATTTAACTGGATGTGATATTCAAATTGCCTGCTGTCAGAACTGTTCCAATTTCTAACGTTGAAATCAAATATTTGTTGATTTTTTAACCCAAATTCTTTCGCTTTACGAAGAGGAATCCACAACTCCATGCTATGTCTAACGCCATCTGCTGACCGTGTCTCGATAAAAAGGTTTTTTAGTAGTCAATGTCTATGTGCTTTCAAATATCCCCCATCGACAAACATCAAGAGCTACGAAGATCATCAGTCTTAGGTAGTTTTAAAACTCCTTCTGTTGGTAACTTTGGCTCTTCATATTCTTCTGTTATACTATTTAAAATTCGGTTATTAATTTTTGTTTTTTCTATAAGACATTGAAATTCGTGTTCACAGCGGTTTTAATGTATTTGGTTATCTAAGAGCAGTTTGGTACTGGAAGTTGAACAACAAAATTTCCTTTACTGACAAAAGTATTAATAACCTCACACCTCACCAAGTGATGAAAATAGATGGCTCGTAAGAGGATCGAACTCATGACCTCCGCGTTATTAGCACGGCGCTCTAACCAACTGAGCTAACAAGCCGTGTGATCAATTATGCAATCAAAACATAAAATACTGGATTGCTATAAGAATGACATTTCCTGTTGTGGACAAAGAGCATCAACTCATTAGTCAGGCAAAGTGCATTCCTATCAAGTTCATAAAAATAAGAAATTCGGTTTCAATGTGACGTAATTTCGGGTCAGTGTTTCACGGTAGGTAAAATAAATAATTGGCCCGTAAGAGGATCGAACTCATGACCTCCGCGTTATTAGCACGGCGCTCTAACCAACTGAGCTAACAGGCCTATGCGCCAAGGGAATTTTAAAAGAATTTATATTTTATCTAGGTTTTTTAATTTAAAAAATCTGTATGATTCTAATGCGTAAACGAAAATATTATAATGTAGATCCAACGCGCGTTTTTCCCGTTTACGTTTTCCAACGATTCTCTGACACAGGTTTAAAGGATTCCCAAATTAAAAAGTGTAATTGCGCTTGTTATTCCTGGCTTTTGAAAATAATTTGGTATCATGCATCACTTTCCGATCTGTGGATCAGCATGTTGTTAAAAAGCAATAATAGAATCAAAATATACCCATAACTTCATTGTTCGTAACTTGAAAGAGAAACCTACATCATAAAGACAAAAATTACACCGCCCAACGTGGGGCTCGAACCCACGACCCTGAGATTAAGAGTCTCATGCTCTACCGACTGAGCTAGCCAGGCTTATGATCATCATATCGTCTTTACGAATAAGATCTTTTAGATCAACGTCTCGTTCCATTTCTGACAATGGAAATGTTTAATTACTTGTCATTTGAATTTGCTTTCTGCGAGTTTATGGGCTTTGCGATTTCAGGAACGATTGAGAACTGTCTTTGATGAGAAGCATAGTTAAACGATGTATTATGTATCCATTCAAGAATGCTTAAATCAAATGTTTCATTCTTAAATTAATCTGAAAAAACGAATAAAGAAGTTAATGAATTACGTTTTTTTAAATCAAAGGGTAAGCCAATCTAAAAAATTTACTTCATGATACCTTTAAACATCCCTAAAATTAGACTTTCAAAAAGTTAAATATTTAAGTCTCACTATACTCAAAGGCATGTAGATAAAATCGTGACCCACACCATCAAGTTTTTTTTTATAATACATTTTCGATTATACGGAAAACCGTTAGCTGTTATCAGCCTACGGTCTATGTAAGGCTTTGAAAAATACCATTTTGGATAGTGGACAACTCCATTAAAATTCCCGTTTCTTAGGTGCAGCCAGGAAGTTTACATGTCGAAATCTTCGTCTTTCGCTTACATCTCGTTCCTAGAAAAGGAAACATCCAAAAGTAAAAAAAAATACAAATAAAAAAAAGGTTGCGTCACACAACATAAAAAGTTTACTTTTTAAAACGGAATTTTCACCTATGCGGACGTTGTGAGTATGAATTTAAAAGAACATCATCCATGCATCACATAATGTTAAAATTCAAGGGCATCGGAATTTAACTGGTGCGTAGCGACATTTTAAGTGTGACATCATTCATCCTCGAACAGTTTTCGGTTTTCCCAACCGTACCACCGAGCAAGCAACATCTGTTCTAGCTGACTCGATCCGGTTAAACTAGTCGACTGCATGATGGGAAATTGCTGGAGGGTTCTTTGCACTGTGGTTTCACAATCCTTTAATAAATCGTGAAACGTCGCGTTAATTCCGGGTACGACTTGTCGAATCAAATCGCCGATAGTGGCCTTTCTAGATCGATGATTAGCACACGCAGTCGATCATCCCCATCAGTGAAGGCCACGTGCCCGACCTGTTCGCAAGCGAAAATTGAATAGTGCTGACTAATTATCTTTAATCCAATATGAATACATCAGTTGCCAGCGTGACGAACAGATATTTTGCGACAGGGAATCAACATCTTATTGAAAATTCGGATAAAAGAGGATCACAGCTGCTTTAGTCAGATGATGTGACTAGCATTGAAATTCAAGGGGAACTTTGCTACCAGCGGGAGTAATGACCTTGATATTTCTTTTCTTATTTCAATCCAAGTAATCCTTTTTTTTTAAGGGAAAAAACCTATCCCCCGAGCAAGTGGCTTTTGTGCGTGTGTTGGATGACCGTTTTGCTCTTGATGTTGTTCGGTGCGCTTCCTAGACGCCACACAGCACCGCCTCCCTTCCGTATAAAAAGGAGCCACTGCAGTGGTAACAATGTACCATAACTCCTCCAACTGCACATCAGCCAACAGATCAAGATGAGTCGTCCAAGTTTGGTTAGTTTCCATTTTTAATTTTCTTCTTTCAAAGAAACTCTTTAATTTGATTTACAATCTAGGTGTTTATTGGTTTGCTGCTGGTGGTGGTACTAGCTATTTTGACTGTCGAAGCCGAAGAACGTGAAAAACGCTCACCCATTTTGGGCCTCCTTCTCGCTAAAAAGCTTTTGCACGGAGGAGGTAAATTGTCCCATCGTAGAAGTACTTAATCATATGGAAATTAATTATGATTCAACATTTAAGGTCACCATCATTATGGGGGTCATCATCATCGTCGCGGAGGATATGGATATGGTGGTCACGGACACGGCTACGGCGGGTAAGTTTTAAATTTCGCTATAATCACTATGTGGCATTTGAAGTTTTATTGCTACTCACATGTCTAGTATAGCTATAAACAAAGGTCTGGGAGGTGATTTGCACAAAACTAATGTCGGGGAATTTACCTAATCTTAAAAACAAAGTTTTCCACGTCTGGCTTTTTTAGCTGTGAAGCTATTTATCTAACCCTCAAGGCTTTTACTTAAAAAGAAATTATTTCACCCAACCGTTGATCAACGTTTTACTAAAATTCTTGTAATTTCATTTGATTTTGGCAAATAGCCACCACGGACACTATTACGGTTGAGCGGGCCAACCATTTCATCTTGTCCATCAATTTCGATAAAAAGACGAACTGCTGGAACCACACGCATGAATTTGCTTCACATGGACACATGCCTACATCCAACTTGTCCAATTATTTTACTGGTTATTCAAGTTCAAAACGTAATTTCTTCTGTTGACTCTTTTTTTTCTCAAAATGCTACCCTGTGTACCGAGCCTACGATGAGTACTATCATCTATTTATCTTTTGTTATGCGATTGTTTCTGAATTACAAACAAAGACACCTGTCAAAACTCCATGTCTCTGCGTCTATCAATCGCATGACGTTCCCGCCATCTTACGTAAAAAAAAAGAAACGTAAATTCACCTTTACAAGTAGTTTATGTCTTAATAATGAGCTAATATTTTTAAATACCACAGTGTACGAAACGATTGTATAATAGCAGACAAACAAGGTGTGTCTGTACGCACCCCCATCGCCACTGTTACAGTCTGTGCGATAGGGGGGAAATGCAGGTTGTACTTTTTTTATCTCATCGTTCGTCCTCAAAGACCTAGAATACTTTGAACTGCGATGAAGCTCAATTTTTAGCTCGATATGGTACAGTCCGAAAGGCACACCCAACTGAGATGGCGGTGGTCGGAGCAGAAGTCGCTAAACGGAGGCCATCGAAATCGGTGCACAGAATTAAATTTGATGTGATCGCTCAGTCGAAACTAGGCCCGTTCAGTGATCATTTTCCTCACTACGCTGGAGGTGTTGTACGCAGCGATCCGGGCGGATTCGTCATGTCCCAAGAATTTGGCCGCAACGCTCACGAATTCTTTTATTTCCAGCCGAGAAAAGACGATGTCTGGATTTTGACATTTCCAAAATGTGGTAATTCATTGATATTGGTTCCTTTCATTCGCACTAAAATTTTATCTTTGTTATTTTGGGACATTTAAAGGAACAACGTGGACACAAGAGCTCGTGTGGATGGTGGTCAACGATTGCAATGCGGAAGCCGCTCGGAATAGTCCACTTTTTATCCGGTCTCCATTTCTCGAGTCAGTTTGATTAACTGCAATATTTCCACACTGTTGTATGTCTTCAAAAGGGTAAAATGTTCTTAGATCTTAGCTCAAGAAAATTTTTTTTCTTTTCACGATCCAAAAAGGGCGTCTCGCATAGCCTCATTGCAGTCGGCTCCACCGGAAGTGCACGTGTTGGTACCGAAAGTGGAAGTGATCGAGAAAAGTCCGTCGCCTCGTGTCATCAAGAGCCATTTACCTTTCAGTTTGCTGCATTCTCAATTACTTGAAACCTCCAAAGTACGTAACTACACTAACGAATTCTTGTGTTTCACAATTCTAGCAGAATTTATACATTTAGGTAGTGTACGTCGTAAGGAATCCAAAGGATGTCATCGTGTCTTATTATTGCCACCACAAATTGTTCCACAGACACGGTTTCCTTGGAGACGCTGATCTCTTTGCCGAGTACTTCATGAACGACGAAGGTACTTAATTAGACTATGTTAGAGAAATTGATTTCTAGTTATACTCGGCTGAAAAACGCTGGTTTGTTTTGAACACGTTTAACACTCTAGTTTATTATTCTCCGTTCTTCCCTCACGTTTTGGACGCCTGGTCTAAACGCCATCATCCCAATATGCTCTTCTTGTTCTACGAAGACCTGAGAAAGGTAAATCTTCCTTTTTCTCATTGGGCAGTGCTTTAAGGAACAATTACTGTAAGATCTTTTGCAGTTCAAACTTCGTTTTTTGTCAAAAAGGAAAGGAAAGTACGTAATGCATGCTTAACCGATGTGTAGAATGTGCGTGAAGGAGTGATCGAGATTGCCAGGTTTCTGAAGAAACCATTGACTGAGAGACAACTGACTGGATTGTGCCAATATCTGGACTTGAAGAGCTTTGCTAGTAACGAGTTAACCAATTTCGAGATAGTGGCTAAAGGAATCGGTCTGGCTAAACCAGAGCAACATTTCCCTCGTAAGGATGGTTTACGTTTATGGCACACTTCGATAACGATACACTAATCGCTAAGACAGGTAATGGTGAACGAGAAAGTCACGAGAAAGTCTTCAGTCCCGAAATGAGTCGCCGTATTGACGAATGGATAGAAGCAAATTTGAAAGGAACGGATTTACGCTTTGCAATTGAGCCAGATCCACAATTCTAATAATGTAATTACGATTCTTTTAACGCTCGAATCGCATTTCTGCAAGAAAAAGTTGCCTTGGTCCAATAAATTTGGCTCGAGTAATTTATTTCGTTTGATTTAAATCTCAGGCCCTTTTCTTTTTATTGACTGATATTCAAATGTTGTAACGGAAAGTTGTGTCATTGTGTAGCATGTTTGTTTTTCGACGTTTAAAACGCGTTGTTTGATAAGAAACGTTTTTAAAAGATTGCGTCTTATCTTCACATCCGATTTTTACGTTACTGTGCAAAGATGTTTCTACCTGGCTGTAATGTGTTTTGAAAATCCGACAACTGCCGCTCAAACCTGTGATTTACAGTACTTCTAGCAACGTCAAGTGCAAACATCCATTTTCAAGATCAATTCAAAAATGGCTGAAGAAGAAGAGAAAACCCAGTCAAGCAACGTGGAATTTAAATTTCAGTTTTATCCAATGCCGGATACAAAAATTCCTCCATTTACCGAGCATTTCCGCTTTCCCGAAGGCTTGGCCCGTTGCGAACCCGGAGGTTTCGTACTCACCGAGGAATTTGGTCGACACGCACACGAACTCGTTAATTTCAAGCCGAGGAAGGACGACGTGTGGGTCGTTACTTTCCCTAAATGCGGTAATATAACATTTTATTCGTAATCAAATATTTTTAATTGATTCTTTTTTCAAAAGGAACAACGTGGACCCAGGAAATGGTGTGGATGTTGTTAAACGATTGCAATGCAGAGCTCGCCAAAACGACACCGCTTACAATCCGAGCTCCTTTTCTCGAGTATGCATAATTTTCCTACCAAAATTCACATTTTAAATCGCTGTGGATTTCAACATAAAGGCCTTTAACTCAATGCAGATCCAGTTGTGTCGACGGAGCGGAAAATGCTCCGCCGGGATTAGCTGATTTGATGCCATCACTAGACGTCATCGACAAAATGGCTTCTCCTCGCGTCATAAAAAGCCACTTGCCCTTTTATTTGCTTCCACCCAATTTGCTCGACACATGCAAGGTACTTTTTTTTCCCCGTCACTGTCTGATTTCGGGTAAAATCCAGACAAATAGCTTTCATGTGATAATTCAAGGACTCTTGGTCACGGCATCGTTGCCGTGAAATTCGCGAAAAAGATGCATTTAAAAAATGTCTGAGATAGGTGGTGTATGTTGCTCGAAATCCGAAGGACGTCATGGTTTCGTATTATCATCACCACAAGCTGATGAAAATGCCAAGTTACAGCGGTGACTTTGAAACCTTCGTCAACTACTTCATGAATGATCATTGTACGCCTTTCCCAGTTTTTCGCTTTTATTTAAACGTAACTGATTATTGATATTGAAATATTTGCAGTGGAATTTTTGCCCTACTTTCCTCACATTTTAGATGCTTGGGCAAAGCGAACTCATCCAAATTTGCTCTTCCTATTTTACGAGGATATGAAAAAAGTAGTTCAATTGCTTAATTACCATGCGGAGCTAAACCGTTTATTTTTTAAAACACTTTCGAATAGAATCTACGCGGACAGGTTGAAAAAGTGGCACAATTTCTGGATAAGTCGCCGAGCGAAGCTAAAATGGCTCTACTTTTGGAACATCTGAAATTTGATAATTTATCCAAGAACGACTCTGTCAATTTTAAAACGGCAAAGGACTTGGGTTACATGAACGACGATGGTACTTTCATCCGGAAAGGCATCTATAGCTCTTTTTAATCGACAAACTTTAATGTGTTGAATTAACAAAATTCACATTTTCACATAATTGATTTCAAATTGCAAACAGGTAAAACAGGAGATTGGAAGAATCACTTGAGTCCGGAGTTAAATCGTCGCGTCGAAGCATGGATAGAAGCAAACTTGGCTAAGAGCGATTTAAGATTCGTCATGGAGCTGGAACAGCAAGATTAAGTATTCATGAGATAAAATTTCGTGTGATTTTATGTCATTTGCCACATTCCCGAAAGAAACAAAGAACGTCGTAATAATTGAGAGCTGGTGCACCGTAAATGACGTAGCATTACTTAGCCTTTAGACAATACATATGGCTTTAGATTTTATTTCATGTCAACTGCACGTGTGGCACTTAGGTATACGACAGGTTTTTGCCCTCGTGCATACATCCGTTGAATTCCAATGTGAGTGGCGTTTTTCAACAGATGTTTTGTGTACTCGACAACCTGTCTCATTAACACATAATGGCCGAAATATGGCGTACTGGAAATATTCCCACATGTGGCTGCATTGTACCCGGATCTAAACAGGTTATTTATTCGGCATCTGCCAGTTGTTGTTCATTTTAAATTAAGCATTGGCATACTGCTGAGCAAGCTCCTTTGGTATCTATTCTTCTCAATACAAATATTGATCCAAGCACGTTAAAGCAGTTAGTGACATCCTCAAAATGGATCTCACTCTTGGTTTAATGAAAGTGACAATCCTTTGTGTTCTGACAGGTATGACAACTTATTCTGTCCCAACACCTAAATATTCTACAAATGTGTACATGTATTTCAGGACAAGTGGCAGGGGCCTGCGTAGGCAATTTTGTCACTTTTACGCCAATGAAAGGTAAATGCCTGCAGTAAAAAATCTTTTACAATGTTTAATTGAGCATTCTGTTTTACATCAAAGATACGCACGTATTGGCCAATCCCGAAAAGGGATTCTATCACGGTTACGAGACTTACTTTTCCAAGTTTCAAGCAATGAGTCTTTCAACTTTGCAGCAATGGTGGACTAATGAAAATGTGACCCTCGTCCACAACAATTACGTCTTGAACACGTTCGTCACAACCAATTTAACCTCTGCCCTTTTGACAAATTTGACTAATGATTTCAAGACCCTGCGTTCGGCTGGACTGAAAAGCGTCATTCGCTTTAGTTATACCTTAACCAGCGGTAACATGAACGACGCAATTCTTAGTCAACTGCTTAACCACATCGACCAGCTGAAACCGTTTCTTCAGGTAAAAAATCCCGTTATCGTTATGGAATACAGGTGAAGTTAAGTGCGACATGGAACTGGCTCAGCAACAGATTTAAAATGTTTGTGTTGATTACAGGCAAACGGTGATGTCATCGCCACCGTTCAAGCAGGTTTCATTGGCACTTGGGGTGAATGGTATTATTCTAAAAATTATGCTACTCCGATGGATGGCGGAGCATGGTACGCTCCTACCGCTGCCCAACAGACGAATCGGAATACGATATTAACAGCTTTACTGAAAGCAGTTCCGACTAGTCGGATGGTGCAACTGCGCACTCCTTCCTACAAACAAGTATACGCTAATCATCGTCAATTACAAATGCGATAAAAACAATGAAATAATGGAATTGTAATTGAAGAAATTCTGTGGTACGGCTAATCTGGCTACTTCTCAAGCATTCAACTCTTCAAACATGTGCGCAAGAATCGGTATACATAACGACTGCTTCATGGCCTCCTACCAAGACCAAGGCACATTTGAAACTGACGCTCAAAGGACGTGGCTAACGAACGAGGGCCGTTATGTTATTGTTGGCGAAGAATCATGCGAATCGAATAGTCAAACCGGATGCGCCGGTGGTGTGGACCAAATAACCAAACAAAGATTTAGCTACCTTAACGTCGAATACCACCCAACCGTAAATGCGGACTAAATATTATGTCTAACTGATATCTTGTTGAATTCGTTTCGTCATTTAATCTCAAGGTAATCCAAGGCTGGAAAGCATCGGGCTGCTACAATCAGATTGCCAACTTAATGGGTTATCGCTTTGAATTAATAAATGGGACCTTTCCATCAACGGTTATCAGAGGGCAGGCCTACTGTGCCACGATTAATCTCAAGAACACGGGAGTGGCGCCACTTTACAATCCTCGCCCAGTTCAAGTTTGACCCTGGTTTAAATAACATTCCCTTCTTCTCAACATTTGATTGTTTATAAATTATACGCAGGTTATTCTAAGAAACAAAGCGACCAAGAAATTGACAACCTTCGTCCAGAAGATTGACCCTCGCAGCTGGTCTCCAGGGTTATCAGTGGCCATCTCCTTGTCGTTCAATGTGCCATCCACACAAGCCGTGGGTTCTCATGATGTAATCTTGAATCTCCCGGACGCCTCTTCGTCTCTATCGAGCAATCCAAAGTATCGCATAATGTTTTCTAACGCCAATGGTGTGCAGGAAGCTTCGACCCGTTTTAATATTCTCGGTCAGCTGACTGTGCAATAGCACAATTAGATGTCGAATTGCGGATGCTTTTCTTCTGCAATCTTACCGTAAAAGGGAGCCTGGGATCAGGAAAAATATCTTTGTTTGGCAACAAATTTCATAAACTGCTTTATGGTTATTAAAGTAATTACATATCTTTTGGTCAATTTGTCATTTTCCCTTTTCTTGTGATGTGGTTATCTAGATCAACATTTGGCTGCCTTGGGTAGCTTTTAGCATAACAAGGATCAAATTGTTTCTAGTTTGCCACTCATATATGGCCGACTGGTTAATGGGCCTGACTCGCAAAAATCTAAATGTTCAGAATTACAGGTAAATCAGCTGAATCAACCAAAGAACAGAAATGGGGATATTGTTCTAATGCAGCCATTTCTAAATTGGAATCATAGTACTCGCCATTACAAGAACAATTATTAAAATTATTTGCCTTACAGTTTTGATAGAATATGTACTTATTAGATCAGTTGGTAAGAGCACCGTGCTAATAACTCGAAGGACGCCAGTTCGGTGCTCTGACATCCTAATAATTATTTATTATTTCGGATTAAAATCCATAGAATTGAACAACAGCGTCGTCTGCTATGCCTGCAATGGCGGACTAAACGTTACAACAGCCTTTGTTAATTTTGTGCATTTTATCGTTGTTTTTCTGCGTTTCCAGTCTCAAGTAAGTAGAAAACGACCATCAACTATAAGGCTGGCATTATTTTTTAGCATAATAGTTAGAAATAGTTAGATGGCAGTTCGTTAACAAGCTGTAGTAAAGTTGGACTTTGATTACAACCAAGAAAAAGTGCTCTTGTGTTCTTGTTCTTGTGAAATTTAACCTTTAGTTTCAGTTTTACTTTAAACGTCTCTTTATTCCTCTCCAGAGCATAAAAAACGCGTATAAATGTTTGGTAATTTTAACATGGGAGCATTGTTTTCAAATGAGTCCCTCGCAACAGATTGTCAATTGACTTGAAAGGATTTAGTGGGCTGTTCGCAAACCCAAGCTCACTGGGTGTTCTCTTATTATTTAAGATATCTGATAGTTGAACATTTACGATAAGAAGGACTAAAGCCATTTGTAATCTTTTCATCTTTTAATTCCCTGTATGTCTTATCCGTAGTAGACTTTCCCTCTAGACTTTCAGAACCTTTATTTAATGAAAAAAGCTCAATAACACGATCGTTCGTTAAATGTTACTGTTACAAGTTACTGTTAAAAGTAGATTGCCAATGCAAAACTGTCCGATCACCATGTAGTGTATTTTTTCCCCCTTTAGTGAATTTTATTTCTTTTTTTTTTTTTGTAAGAGTTTGTCAGTGACCATGGTTACGTTATTGTTCTTTCGTCTGATTTCTTTCATTTTTAAATATACAGATTGGAAATGAAAAAGAAATGAGCTCTGTTCTTCGCCTCATTTTAGCCTCATCGTCATCAAGCTTATCGTCTTCGCCTCGCCGTCCTAGCCTCACGGTCCTCGCTTTGCCGTCTTCGCCTCGCCGCCTTCGCCTCACCATCTTTGCCTTACCGTCTTCACTTCGCTGTCTTCGCTTCGTGGTCTTCACCTCGCCATCTTCAAGCTGATCGTCTTCGCCTCACCATCGTCGAGCTCATCGTCTTTGCCGCATCGCCTTTGATCGCGCCCGTCTTCGCCTTACCATCGTCAAGCTCATCGTCTTTGCCGCATCGCCTTTGATCGCGCCCGTCTTCGCCTTATCGCCGTCATCGTGGAGCCTCGTGTATTTGGTATTGTTTTGTTTTGTATTGTTGTATAGTGTATGTTGTAAGTTAACCCGTTGGCTGCCACCCATTTTTCTCCCCTTTTTTTTTTAGTTGTAGGGACCGGCGGCGCTGTTCTACCCCATGGCTGATCGACCATGGGGTGGGGCAGTCGCCTTGCGCCTTAGGGCGCTGTAGGCAATGCACCAGTAGGGACTTCCCCTTGTCGATGCGATGGTGGAGTACCTGGGGTGTGCATTCCCGTAAAGGTCTCCATTGTCAAGTCAGCCCGGATTTGTCTTCGGACAAGTCCCCCTTTCATCGAATCCCTCAGAAACGATGCGTAGCGACTGTAGTAGAACAACCTACGGGTTGTAATGGCTTGGCAGCCAACGGGTTAACTTAGTGTATATGTGTATGTATTTGTGTATGTGTTTATTCATGTATGTAAGTATTTATTTATGTATGTGTTGTGTTATTGTTAAATAGTGGAGGAATTGTGGGTGGAGGTGGGATAATAAAATCAATTCCTTTTCAATCTTTCTCTGCTTAATTTTTTATTTATATTTATCAAACTTTCCCGCAATAAAAAAAAAGGAACTTTGAACTCTGACAAATACTTACGGCAGAATAACAGCTTCTAACTTATCCACCAGATGCGATGATGTGGTACTCAGAATAAAAACATCTAGTTCAAACCCTCCTTGTTTTAACCAAGGATTCTATTTCCCTTTGGAATAAGCATTCAAAATCATAACAGCCTTATTTTAAGACTGAGGACTTTGTGCAATACGTCAGATTTCAACGTGGGCAAAGAATTAAGAATGCATGGGCGAAAATGGTACTTGTAGTGGTCATAATGAAACATTCAACAGAATTCCTATCAGAAAATTCCGAATTAGCAGCACGCAAGATCCTTAAAAAAAAAATGACGAAACGCGATCCATTCTCCGGTTTCCCAGCGATTCCGCAGAGATGTTTTCCGGAGACGAAAATAATTAAAACGAACAGCCAACAAACAATAAATGCACGATAGGTAGAGTTTCAATGGTCCGACGATTCCATTTTCTCAAGAGCATAATGTTCCTAACACGTTCGAATGAAGGGGCCTGTTTAGCAGGTAATTTTACTTGCGTCTCCACTTCTTTGTTGGTAACACTCTGTAATGAAAACTCGACAGAGGATACAGGCATATCCGATCATGATAACAAGTCGCAGTAAATAAATTTCAATAAATGGAGCTGAATCACGTTGATCTTTCCGTCGAAGATCAATTTTCATCTGATCCCTCAGAGTCTTCAGATTCTGTGCATGGCACCGAATCCAACGGATCTTTTAATTCAACGGCGCTCGTGTGCTCTGATTCTTCATTGTCCCACTGCGTCGGTTCCGGCATTTCCATCGCCTTGTTCCGTAACGCCTTCTGCAAATTTGATAAGAAAAATTATCAATAATTAAGCCATCAACACCTAGGCCTCCAGACAAGGTAATCTTTGTTCGGTTAGTTCAAACTGTCAAGGTTATTCAAGATAAAGCATTCGGAGAGAGAGAAAGGGTTTCGATATTCATTCCGCAATCGTCATCGTGCAGAATAGTCTCGCGAAAAACATTTACGAGCATTATTTGAAGGCTCTGACGATTCCATGTTGGCGTCGGGTTTAGTTTGAGCTTGTTCACCTTCATCCTCGTCATCTTTGTTTGCATTGAATGGCTTGCCGTTCACTTGTACGATGTTGGGTTTTCTGCCACCGTAACGCTTGAAAAACTCAGCATTGTCCTTCTTGCGCTGGGCTTTTAACATTTCCACGGCTTCTTGCTTTTCCCGTTCCACTTGAGATAGATCGACGTCTAGCTGGACACCCTTTGCCTTTTCGTCCCACCAACCATAAAGCCATTTGCCGCCCTCTCTTTCGCTTACCTGTCGGTCGTTTTCGGCCATCTTGTTGAAAATGCTCGAGTATAGCTTCTTGTCCTTTTCCCGTTGCTCACGAATCTTGGCGTTACAGATCACGACCTGATTGGCAGCTGCCTTGTTGTTGGAATCGAACTGGAGAATAGCCTCAAAGTGTTTCTTGGCTTCTTCCGGTTCGTGAAGGCCCAACATTGACTATAAAGTACCAATAAGGCATCAATAAAAGTACAATCATCCGTTATTTAATATCTAGTGTTACCTGTCCCAAACGGAATAAACCCTTCTCGTTCTTCGGATCCAATTCGAGGGCCTTCTGGCAGTGGTCACGAGTAGCAGTAAAATCGTTCAACTTCAAGCAGCACATGGCCTGATTGAGATATGCTGCTAACATCAACTGCTCTCTCTCGGTTGCTTTCTCCTCTTTGAGGGCTAAATCCATAAAATAGCATAGACTGGTTACAGATGCAATCCACGAGACTTTTACACGAAAACTTACTCTTTTCAAACTCGAGGAGATTGACGATCTTGGAGTATTGCTTGTTTGCCAATGCGTATTTACCAGTTTTAAAATGATTGGTTCCTTTTTCCTTGCAAAGTTTGGCTTGTTCTAGCTTTTCATCGGCATCCATGCTCCAGCTTTCTTTGGCTTTTTCAAAGCCCTTGAGTTCCACCTCGTATTCAAGGTCGGCGTTGGGAGGAACACTAAGTTGTTCATTGCCAGTAGAGCCAAATCCGTAGGCAGGTGTTAACTTAATCAAACTCCGCTCTTGCTTCTTGAATTTCAGCAGGGCTTGTTCAACCCCTTCAGGTATATTGTGTTCTAAACCCTCTCCGAGATTGAAGCTCACTTCCCGTTGATCGAATACTTTTCCTGCATGACGGCCAACCAGCGAAACTACGCAAGTAATATGATGATAAAACAACATTTAGTCAATTTTCCAAGTAAAAAAAAGCAAAAACCAAGACCTACTCTCAACAAGAGCCTCTTCATTGGGACTCGAGTACCCAACTCCCACTTTCAAGGTTTGCCTCAAAATCCCACCATCATTTGTTTTTGTGAGATCTTCCAACTTCCAGTCAAATAATTCTACCTGTACACAAGCAAATAGAACATAAATATGATGCAAATATTTACAAACAAAATTTCTATTATACCTCAAACACCAATGTGGCATTTGGGGGGATTTTTGGTGGACTACCATTTTCACCGTACGCATAACTTGATTTGCAATACAGAACGGAAAGTTCTCCACGTTTCATTGTTGCTACACCAAGGTCCCATGCCTTAATAACATTGCCTGAAAATATTAGAAAAGTTGTATTTTAAAAACCCAACGAGTGTTTAAAGCATTCAAATTCAATCACCTTTGCCGAGGGTGAATTTAAATTTCTCTCCCTCTATCCCGACTGGAGTCAAATTTTGTGCCGTTGGTTAACGTTCCAGTATAATGAACGTAAACAGTGCTGCCAAGAGGAGGAGTTTCATCACCAGTTCCAGCTTGCTTGATTTCTTTCAGTACACCACCATCTTTTTGTGGAGTGAGATCAACTGCATCAGGACCAGGGGTATAAGGTTCTGCTTTAGGTGAATCTTGAACTTCTGGCTGATCAACTTCCATGCTGTTTTGTTCATTGGCTGTCATGACGATGACTGACTAGGAACTGGATGCACGCGCGAACAGAGCCAACGAAAAGTTAAATATAGACTGCAACGCAGCAAACCGAAAATTAAATCTTTATGAAATATTTGTGATAGCAATTTCCGTATTATTATATACTCAGGTGGTAACGCTGTCTTAACTCGAACTGACGACGAAGAAATCCACGTCGAATTTAAATCTTCCGTGAAATCGTCTGCAGAATCGTACCGTATTTTCTGGAATCGCCTTAAAGCCCGAGAAGGTTCTACAACTTCATTTACCGCGCCTCTAGATGGCAAGCCACCTAGCGAGAGCGAGAAACGATATTATATGAAATAAACAAAGTTTACTTGCTTGATATTCTTGTTTCCTTACCCAATGATTAATGAATAAAATCGACTCATCTTTGGGCATAGTGCATTTATTGTCGCGTTTCTTTTGTTGTTTTGCCATTCGTCCACAGAATATCAAATCCAAATCAAAGAATTACGGTGTTTATATGCATACAATAAAGAGAAATTTTACAGTGTCAAAAATTTTAATCACAGCGCATTAGGGGATGAAAAAGTAAATAAACCTTAGTGCAAGACAAACATGGGTTTAAATGTTTACATGATATACACCACCGTGTGGCTCAACTTGAC
The DNA here is from genome assembly GCF_020631705.1 of Daphnia magna. Classification (NCBI taxonomy): domain Eukaryota; kingdom Metazoa; phylum Arthropoda; class Branchiopoda; order Diplostraca; family Daphniidae; genus Daphnia; species Daphnia magna. Next base: position 272,186 of record NC_059186.1, on the reverse strand, counting down.
CAGAAGAAAAGCAGTCATCAATAGGAGAGTTGAAAGGCTTGATTGTGTGTTTGCCTATGTTTTCTTTTTTCTTTACTGCATAGCTTTGTACTGAGAGTAGCCTTCTTGGCTGACTGAACAGGCATATCACACACTTACAACATTTCCCTACAGCCTTTGTTTCCGACAAGAATCTAAGACACATCAGAGAAAGCCTGATTCTTCTTGCCTAGCGTTCATCAAGGAGGATAGAGTCTGGGCTTCCATAGCCACTCGAAGAGCCATCACTGGGAGAACCGTGCTTGTGCTGATTGTTCCTGCTAGCCAAGTGCTGTACTTGTCGATTGGCAGCATACTGCTGTTGATGTTGCTGATAAACAGAGGGTGCACTTCTGATGAAATGTGTTCCATCAGAGAAATGGTCATAGCCAAGCTGCTGTTGATGGTATAAACTGCCAGGTTGGCTAGCTTGTGAATCATAGCCTATCGCACCATCTCCTGACTGGCGAGCCATACGGGCGTAATAAAATTTTAAAAAAGAGAAAATTGAGTGTCAGAATATTGAGGCCAAAATTGAAGATGGCCTTACTTGATGAATGTCAGACACTCGCCTTTGAATGTGCTGCGTTGAGGCATTATTATTTGATGGCATATTGAGAGCTAAGAGCCGCTCCTCGTAGTCGTATTCGCACAAGATCTTGTTTTCATTCAAGTAGAACCGATCGCCCACGCAAAACCTACATTTCAGACACGTGTCTTACATAATTTTCATAATTAAAACTGATCCTCTGTGTTTACCTTTGATGGCACTGCTGGCAGGCAAAACAATCGAGATGGTAGACGTTGGTTTTGGCTCTCATGACCATTTCGAACGCGGGAATGGGTTTACAGCAAGCGGCGCAATTACCCGACGTGCCGAACATTCTGTAAATCACACACAATCCATCGAGAACTTGATTAAAAGACAAATTTGGGTCTTGCACAAAAAAATGGGCCAAAGCTCAAGACAATTCAAATCGATTTTCCAACACACAAGAAGCAATCAAATCAATCTTTCAATTTGCAATGAAAATCGTCTACAGAACAGCGTTTTCGATGTAACAAGGGAAAAGGGGCAAAATCTATTACCTGAGGTAATCCCGTTTACACAGGATGAGATTGGCTTTGGTATAGAGGGTGGAACCGACTTCTCCTAGCCGGCAATCGCAACATCCGCACTTGAGACAATCCTCGTGCCAATAACAGTCTAAAGCCTTTTAATTAAATACAAGTTAATTTAAAAACGAGCATTGAAAAGGCAGCAGCACACATACTAAATCCAGTGGAGATTGAAAATGTTTCCAATAATAATTAGTTTTTACTTTGAGAAGGTACTGGTCGACGATGGGTGTGGCACATCCGGAGCAAAGAAAAGGCGGTTGATGATTGGACTGCATTCCAACGTGATGCTGCTGCTGGTTGTTGTTATTGTTGTTGTGCAGGGCTATCTTATTACCAGTCGAACCGGCCGGACGATGGTGAACGGTGGCTCCACCGTTGCTCTGCTGATGTTGTTGCGCACATCCATCATCCATCCCGGCAGCCACGTGACAATTTTCACGCTAATAGATTTGAGCTTCCAATCAAAACACCTCCGTGGGTTGGTTACACCTGCGACTTTGACACGTGCATGAAAAATCCTGAAACGAAAACCAACAATTTCAGAGATAAGTCACGCACCCAATGAACGACTCGTCCGGGGGGACATTTGAATCTCTGACGCACACGCAACTCAAAGAAAATCTTCACTTTCAGAACTAAATCTTTCGTGAACAGCGCAATTTTTGTTTTAACGAGCCTTTTTCGGGTTTCCAGCAGGACGTCCTGAAAATAGCGTCAATTCCCCCTTTGATTTTCAACTTGAGCCAGAAAATCGAATGTTAATGAGCCCATTCCTCTTTTCAAGGAATCCTTTCCTTATTTAGATGCTCCAATTATTTCCCCCGCAACTCAAAAACATCCCTCCTATTCGGCGTTGCGTCATAGAATCAGCCCATTCCTTCACGACGACGACGACGCACACATTCATTAACAAGCCGTTAAGAATCGAAAAAAATACTATTCAAAATAAAAGAATAGCTGACTTGCAATCCTCCCCCAACTTCCCAAAGTTCTTTTCTTTCCATCACGCACGCCCCGCGTAGAGAACTCTCACCGCCCACCGTTTCCCTGGAAGCGAACAGATATCATCAGATCGTCTTCTAACACGCGTACGAATGTAAAACGCCACTACCTCGTGGCAAAAAAAAACAAAGAGACTTACTTAAGAGTGTTAACTCGCGCGTTTTAAAACGTCTCTTACGCAATTAATACGTAGCAGAAAAAGAGAATTAGACGTTGGACGAAAGATTGGTAGAAATTGGGTTTTCCGAGGCAGCCGGTTCGTGAGTCTTCTTAATTGAGCAACCCGAAAAAAACAGCCTAAAATAAGCAGGCCGTTGTATGGTACACTTCATCGTTAATTCTTTCTTCGGCTAACAAGCCGACTGTTTCGCTTAACTGCCGCGGGTTGACCTCGTTCGCCACGCCTCTTCATTACTCAAACTGCCCGTTTTTTCTTTCATTTTTTTTTTTATCAGAAAGTAATTTCGTAGACAGCGTTGCCGAGAGTCCCAAATTTGAAGAAAAAAAACGAGAATTATTAATTAAAAACAAGAAATTGCTTTTCCCACTCGTTTTCTCAAGCTGCGAATCAAACAGTAAAAACAAAAAATGCGCAATCTAGATATAATTAAACAAGAAAAAAAAACACAGGTGATTGGGATTAATTTTTAATTAGTTTCTCGTGCTCTTTATATGCAACGGACCACCCACGTTCCCGCCCGAAAAAGAAAATTACATCACAGACGTGTACACGCCTTTATTGCTCGCGTGATTGGGTCGTGTGCGATCGGCAATGTACCTAAACATTCATTCTTTTTCCCACTTCCTTATTAGCGTGCTATGCCCATGACTTTTTAGGTCAAATAAAAAACGTACGACTATTTAACGATTTTTCAGAGATTAAATGGCAACAGGCTAATTCTCTTCTTGAACAAATAAAGAAAAAATCCTGGCAAGGCACAGTTCGTTAAATTGCGCGAACTTTACACACATAAAAAACAAAAGAAAAACGCAATTTGATTATTCATTGCGATGCATTCACATGTTGAAATAGCCGGGGAAGAAAGTAAGAAACAATAAAAATTACAGCCGTTGCTGCTAACCATTTTTCTTATCCGTTAACGAAACACGGTATCTATGAAGGCAGGAGAGTTGCTCACTGGAAAACAATAGGCGGAGCGTGTTTCACCATCATTTAATAGTTTTAACAGGGCCTGCGTGCCAGTGGCGTTCCAGAAAAATTTATTCTTGGGTTCCGACATGATGGATTTGATTTCTCGTCTGTTCGTTATTTGATAACTTATTCATTGCCACATTTCTCGAATGATATTACCAGACAACCCATTTCTTTTTTTTTTCGGCCACAAAACCATCAAAGCGTGAATAAATCTCATCACATTATTTTTTATTAAATAATCAAGGCGCAGTCATTTCTATTCCCCCACCACCATTTCCTTTCGGCAAGTGACCTCGATTTTGGTAACAACAGATGGCAGCACGTCCGTTTTTGAAATGGCACGTTATCGCGTCGGATAAAAACAGCAGCTGCTAATGCAATTAGTTCACACGCAAGAGGTTAGGGTGGAAAACAATTTTTTGGTGTCAGGATTATTTAGAAAAAAGAAAAACTTTGTGGCCGGTCGGAAAGAGAGAGAGAAAAAAAAGACAAACATGAAAAGTTCCCCCCGGTTTTATTTCGTTATCATATCAGCCACGCGAAAGAGGATGGGGGGGATACCGCAGACAAGTCTAAACAAAAATATTTCAAACGAGTTGAATTAACTAGAAAACAAAAACAAAAACTTGTAAAAAAAGGGGGGCGAGTCAGACAAAGTGTCGAATTATTTAAAAAGAAAACAGTTAGGAAAGATATTAATAAAAAAAAAGACTTATTATCTATTGATGCCGTGAAAAAAAAAAATGTCCAAACCATCAAGACAGGACAAATATTTATTTTTTTATATTCGACTCTTAACGTGGCGCGACTATTGCAGGGATCGAATTGATCTTATCAAATAATGAGATTTTCGCCTCGCTCCCCTTTTCCTTTCTGCTTTCATTCCATTTTCTTTTTCGAGACGTCAAACCGAGAAAATCCCATAGCCACTCCCCCCAACCAATTAAACTACGTCACACTGCCGTCGCATCTTCTGCCGTTATGGAAGTAATACGTACACGAAATCATTCGATAAGGAAAGAAATTCATTTAGCACGTACCTGGACAAATGAACCTTTCTTTAAAAAATCACTGGCTGACCGCCCGGCTCGGAAAAACAGACAAAACAGCGTTGACACAATTTGCAATTAAACCTCACAAAAATAATCAAATCATCGAGATCGAGTCAATCATCAAACACCACAAGTCCAGACTGGATCATTGGTTTAGAAAAAAATTCAAATGTGATTTCGTGTGTGATTCAGTTTGCGCGATGTGTGGCGGAGCCGTCACGTGAAACACTTTGGCAGAGACGGCGTGTACGCACTCGACGGCAGTCAAAGTAGCAACTGAATCTGTTTGCCTCTTATTTTTTTCTGTTCTCAGTTCTCGTACCCTACCCCCTCACACGAGAAAAAGGAACATGGAAGAGATTTGAAACGGCTCTGTGTGTGTATGGGGAGGGTTCCAAAATGGTTGACGCTGCAGGCTGTGTCGAGCGCATGCGCCATTGATGCATTACACGTCGGGAAATCAACGTGGTCGATCAACAAGCAATAAATATCAAATCATCTTTTATATTCGACATGAGGATGTCATTAAATACAATTTGAAAAAAATAAAAAAATAGCTAGATGTATTTAATTATTTCGTCATCCCATTTCTTTGCTCTAGAGTCTGGACTCTCTCGTTTAGATGCAGACGACGCACACGTTAGCAAGAAATAATTGAATATACACGTTCATTCTAAATCGATTTACCGAAAGAAATCCCAAGTTTTACGAGCATATTATTCGCAGCGACCAAAGTCCATCCACGAGACTCGTCGATGCAACATTTCAAATGAATAACTTACTTGCATTTTGGGTGTGCGTGCAAACGAATGTTCAGTCTTTTCTTTCACTACGAGCCTAATTGTTATTCCATTTTCGATGACGCACCCACAATGACAACAGAGATCGATATGCCTTTCATCTAACATGTTGCACACAATGGCACACATACACGGGGGGAAAAAAGGCAATCAAGAAGGGAAGTAGTACACACACACACACACAAAATCTGTGTTGTGGCGCGCGCGCGCAAGTCCCAACAAATGGCCGTGTCAATAGACAAACGAGAGCGGCACGTTCCAGCCGCCATGCGGCTCATTATGTATTCAATCTCTTTGTGTGGCTTTCGTCTACTGTCTGCCGTTTCTATTGTGTTGCATACTTTGAAGATTCCGATCGATATCTGTCACTCGTTTAATTAGAACTCCCATATTTTTGCGACAGATTTCGAAAAAAATGTGGGGGGATATCATTTGTCAATCAAATCAGAGACATCTAGCGGACGTTGACGCAACACTTCTTTATTTGGTGTAACAAGAACAAATAATACATTGATGAATCAAATGTTCAAAAAAAAATGCGCGCTCTAGAGAATGAAAACACTGATGCCATCAATGCAAATAAAGAAATCATAGAGCACGAATGTACAAAATTGACTAATACTTAATGAAATGTTGATATGACGATAGCACGTCAAAATTTTCATCCTTCATCGATGAGTCCTCCAGAATCGGGACTGCCGTAACCGCTGGACGAGGCGTCGTGTTCCACCACCTGATGCTGTTGAAGCCCTGCGGGAGAAGAATCTTGTTGAAATCTCGGCTGATCTTTGGAGACATGTTGTCCAGTGCTGCCATCTAGCGAGGCGGAAGATGATGATGAAGCTTCGGGACGAGTTTCGACAAAAGCCGAATTGGTCCAGGCAATTCGGGTTGTTTGATTGGAATCATCTGTTGTCGTTTGTCTATTGGGTTCATGTCCCGATCGACTACTGATTGGCTGGCTAACACAAGCCGATGATGAGGCATTGGCGAAGACGAGCCGTTCTTCGTAATCGTATTCGCAAAGGATTTGGTTGTCGCACAGGTAAAACCGATCGCCCACACAAAACCTGTTGAGACAAATGTTGAGTTAAAAATAGGCGCGAAAATGTTTGTTCTGCGTACAGGGACACACGTGCGACCCGTTGATTACTTGACACTTCATATCCGCATCAATTAACAGAGAACAAACAGTTGATCACTGCTGGATAAACACACCTGACATATATGTTAACACCTGACCCACAGCAATCGGTTAGATGTTCCATAACCCTCTAAAGGGGTGTGGCCTGTGACATGTTTTTAAAAAATCTGACTCAACTGACGTCACAGCCAAGGCTAGCCGCAAGGTGGCAACACAAACAAAATTTTTTTCGTTCCACTTGCTAATATTTAAATACTGTAATTCGAATAAAGACAGATTCCCACCTCTGATGGCACTGCTGGCAAGCGAAACAGTCGAGATGGTAGACGTTGGTTTTGGCTCTCATGACCATCTCGAACGCAGGAATGGGTTTACAGCAAGCGGCGCAATTGCCCGTCGCTCCAAATAACCTGAATCATTGCATATGTCAATACGTTTAATGCAAAATAATAATTAAAAACTTAAAATACCTGAGGTAGTCTCGTTTGCACAGCATCAAGTTGGCCTTGGTAAAGAGATTGGAACCGACTTCACCCAAACGGCAACCACAACAACTGCATTTGAGGCAATCTTCGTGCCAATAGGAATCCAAAGCCTGGAGGAGGTAACGATCTTTGATGAGATGACCGCACCCGGCGCACAGGTGACTAATTACTGCCGGTAACTGGGGATGGTGATGATGAACGCTGTTGTTGTTGTTGTGCTGATGTCGGTGGGGCGAAATCGGACCAACAGATGCCGCTAGTGTCGCCATGGATGCCATTGACAGGCTGTGGTGATGTTTGTTGTTGACGGACGATAATCGAACGGGATTCATTTCTCGATGGTACGGATGATGTTCCATTGGATTCGTTTCTTGCTTTTTTCTTTGGTTGGGAATTTACATTGGCACTAGTTTGAAATGAAAATGAAAAATGTTCGTTTTTTTAGAGAGAGAGAGAGAAATACTTCAACTATTAATGGACCAAAAATGTATAGATTGCCAGACAGCACGTGCCGTTTGTATGCTGTGTGAGAGCATTCCAAAGTGCACCGTTACATAAGAACAAGAGAGTTGAAAGTGCTGCTGCTGACTGGTATATATCTCACGACATGAGTTGTTTTTTTTTGTTTTTTCAAAATGGGAAATGTACTCTAAAGAGACTTTGGGCTGCATCTGTCCAGCATCACAGCCCACACGTGTATATATGGCGACTGTAATGCATCTCTTGTACAGACACACACACAACCTACGCTTCTATAGAACTGTGGAAAAAACAAAAGCTAGATGTGTATTATGGAGGAAGAGAGTGCTCGGTCATGTCGGAGTAAATCGAAAGAAAAAGCTTCTTCGATACCGTTCGTTTTTTTATCTCTCACTATTTATCTATATTTGCGTACACCCATTCAACTTGAGTTACGTGGCGCATTCGTTTCGACCTTTTTTCTTTAAAAAAAAATATTATTTTCATAAATTAGATAATACACTCTCTGTGAAATAGGATTTCCTTTCGTAACGTCTTTTGAATATCGACGGGAATAAAGCACTTTAAGGTGTTTCGCTCATTAAATTTAATCTGGAACAGGCTACCTTACAATACATTCGTATTACAATGCAAATTTATTGAATAGAATGGCAGTTTTCGTATTTATCACACGACGGCCCGTATGCGTAATTGGTTGTTTTCACATTTAAAATGTAGAGAGAGCCATCTATTGTAAGCTACTAACAATAGATGGGGGAAAATCCATAACAAAATAAAAAAAGAATGGAATAAAAGACGCGATTGAAACGTCTAGCACTTAACCACATTTCCCTTCTTGTCAATTTACCTTTATAGACAGCCCCTCCCTTGACAAATGTACACACAGTTGGCTGGCGATCCATTTCTATAAAGATGTGTTGGCTAATGCGTGACGCAACACCAAAGTGGAATGCTGAAAGCTTTTTCTGCACTCGTCTATTTCTTGTATATATGCATCGGCTCTATAACATATAGAGCACATTTCGCCCTCCTCTATCTCCCACCTATCCTCCTATCTTTTATTATTTTATTCCTTTAGAATATACGCAGTGATTCTCTTTTCTATATTCATTACCATCAGCTGATTTTTTAGAAACAAATTAAAGCTCTACGCAGTCAACTAAAATCTACATACTGTACTTAATTTTGAATATGTACAAGGGTTGTCTAAATTACAATGTTTTGTTTTTTCCCCCCTTTCAAACAAGAGTAGTGGAGGAGGGCATGAGAGATTACAAGAAGGGATGTTTAGATAAGTATATATATGTAGAGTCAATATTGTACAGTGAAGCTTTGCAGAAATTTGACCCCCACAGACATGCGAGAGTTTGACTATTCTCCAAAGAAGTTTCCACGGGTATCTCCCCTCGCCAAAATATGTCTTCCTTTTGCTCTAAATACATCGGCCATTTCGCTGTAGATCCACTTGAAACTTTGTTTTTCCCATTTCTTAAAAAAAAAAAAAAAAGATATATCGCATAGCCATCAGCACACACACCAACTAAAAAAGGATAAACACGTTTGAAAAATCTTAAATATATTTCCCCCTTATCTCTCCTTATACACGAATTTTGTTATCTTAAACAAAAACAAAAAGAAATATTTTAAAATACATATTTATGCAAAAACACATGGGCTATATATGTCGCCTCTACATAGAGATATATAGCCTCTGTCATGAGATATGTCATACAATCCCCATGTTTCTCTTATTAAACAAACTTCTTGTTTTTCAAAGTTTTTATTTTTAGATGTCACTCATGGCCTTTGACGGAAGGGGGAATTAATTTAACCAGCACTGCTTTACGATACATCTATTGACTTGAAACTCGTCTACAAAAAAAAATATAGATGGCGATAGCGTATTAATTGAGCGAAGAAATCATAGCGCTCGATGGTACGCGTTTGTATAATGATGAATCAATTTTATACACGATTTCAATCAATGCCACGCCCTCTTGTGCATTAATGAACGACGCCGATGGATTCAACGGCAATTAAAACACATCTCCAGAGAGCATATCGAACTCGATGTTCTTTTGTTCCGGAGATGATGCACACGTTAACAAAAGACTTTGTGTATCTCACGGACAGACAGACACACACACGCACAACAGCAGAAGGAAAGAGGGCGCATGTATATGCAGAAAATTAATTAAATTTTCATAATGTGCACGCGACGCACTGTAGGTCTCCCCCGTCCCCGTAGGTCACGTGATATTGAAAGTCCTTGTCGGATGCCTCTCATGGCCAGGAGGATTCAATTGTCTCGATTGCTCTAGATTAGGCATAGAACACGCGTCAATCGAAATGAGTTGGACGGCAGCAGACGAAAATTGGCCCATTTACTCCAATTTGTTGTTTGGTTCAAGTCGAAAAAACTACGTGAAATGTATAATACGACAGAAAGGTTAAATCCAATTCGCAATCAAGTTGTTGCCCTGCTTCGTATATATAGAAGGAGCCTCCTTATATAATTATAATGAGCTGTTTGTTGTGTGTGTATGCCGCGTTATCAGACACCAACCAGATGCTCGTCGGAGCCTCTATACGGTTCATTAGATGCAGCTGCCCTAAAATCAAGTCACACTTGACGCCAAGCATCCGCATTCAAGTGTGTAATGAAATAACTCTCCATCGTGAAACGTACAGATGGGCATAATAGAAGGCGCGTGTATATATCTACAGACGAACAGCCACGAAATCGTGGCTCCTAATAAATTATCCGCTCGATTAAAAATCCAGAACATTTGAAGGCTTTTTTCAACGAAAAATGTCATAAACTTTCCGAATATAGTGGGCCGATTTTTTATACGTGTACGTCAGCGCGAAAAGAAAAATAAACAAGGCGCAGCGTTTGCGATTAGAACAGCTGATTTATGGACGACGTACTTCGCGTTATTATTATTTTTTGTTATTATTAATAAATTACGATTGGAAATTGGTAGACGTGTAAGACGACGCATGGCAACAACAACGATCGTTATAATGCACAATATGAAGTAATCTAGCGTGTATATACCGTAAAAAGCGCAAATGGCGTGTCAGCGATCTAATTATGTTTCAAATCGACAACTGGCGTAATAATATTTTTCGGACTTGTTTTCATATGAAACTCAAGATGGCGTTAATTAAGGTCATATGATATCCGATTAAAAGATACATTACACGTAATTAATCATCTCGCTATATATTTATAGGTCTATATATTTTTTTTTACGTGTCCATTATGGACGCCATCTATGGAGGAAAATAAAATCCAAACAATTTTATTGCAGCCGTACGTTTTGCTGAGCTAATAGAAGTTATACGTCTGGAAACAATGTGTATCATAAATCATCTAGTATTGGCTATCTACCGTAATATAGGCTCGCTTTTTTAATATATGGCTTCCAGCATGTGGGGTGCCCAATAAACCCCTTCTTCGTTCAGCCCGTAAAAACACGTATGTTACAATCACGTATCAACTACGCGTCCATCAAAACGGAAAGCAAAAAGATAATCTACTTAAAATTGGGAATAATTCAGTGATTGCTGCAAAACTGCAAAACAAGCGCGAATTTCAAAAATCGACTGTTACCCCATCTATGGACAATTTCCGCAGATGCGTCATTACCTCCGCTTAATTTATTTTCAAGGATATAACATCAAGGAACGCATACGAGCTATACATATACAAGGGATCCAATTAATTTCATCGTCCACCATTGTCGGCGTGCGAACTCACCCTTCCCCAATTTCTTTTATCTGGTCAATCACAATAGAGGGAGAGATGGCGCTGCTTTTAACGTCTTTACATTTGATTTCCCCATTTTGCAGTGTATCGGCTACCATATACATATATAGAGAATGGCTCAAATCAACTATGCCATTTATATAATTGGCCAGGGAACCTTCGCTCTCTTTCTCTCTCTCTAGATATATCTGATCCACATCCGTATATAGGCCGCTATCAATATAGAGAGCCGCGCGGTGGATAGATAAACATAAAAGCTATTATTTATATAGATCCAATTGCCTGGTGGGAGAGGGGCACTCCTCTATATCTTATATAGATCTCCCCCCCCCCCATACATAACCAGTAGCAATAAATAATAATGGCTGAAATCATGGTATACGTCAACTGTATATATTCCATATGAGGCAGGAACAAATGAATGGCTGATTGAGAGCATTTGGTGCGCGTTTCATATACACACAGCAGCCTATTTTGATGTTGTTCTTGTTAATCACGATTGAAGCTTTAGGCGTTATGTTGGGAACACTAAGAGAGCAGTCAGAATTATTGTAGAATTAAATAAAGTCCATTGCAGTTTCGGTGTTTAGAGGCTGGAATATCATATATGAGCCAATATATATGTGCATAGTGTTTCTCTCTCTTTCCTTTTTTCTTAATACCCTCTCTATTATTAATTCGAGCAATATGGGCAGCGCACATGCATAACCCTCATATACGATCACGTGCCCCCTCTTTTCTTTAATATTTATTTTGCCTCTATAACAAACGACTTCGCACGGCGGGGTGTATATATCTACATCGCATATCGAATATATGCAGGCAGAACTTGTTTTAGATTGTTTGTGAGCGTTATTGAGGGATAAAAAAAAGGGCAGCAAAAATATATAATACAATAGGAGCAATAAAACATTTCTGAGCCCTCACATATTTGACAGCAATATAACACGCTGCCAACATAGCTATATATGTGTGTGTATGGAGGGGCAAACAGGTGGAAATGTAATAACAACGGGGAATTACGTATAAAACATGGAGGCCTCTAATATCCGGTGTCGTGAATGTTGCAACGTTTCGTGCCACCGACAGCAGCAGCAGGGCAGCACATATATATATAACACAATAATGTGGGGTATATACTCGTTTCCTATATGGACGCTGTGTACACAAAATGTTGCAGCAATCGCAGGCATTTATATGGGCTTAAACGTCATTTCGCGGATGTCTGAACAGGAAATGGGAAATGACGATAAACGATAGCAACGTCTATTTGATTCTAATAGCCTTGCTGTATCCTACTACATTTAGAGGGATTGATTTTCTTCAATAGCTCGCGAAAATCCTCCTGTCTAAATGCACTTTCCTTTCCTTTTTTTTTCATTTTAAATTACTCACATCGGCTAGAGATGATGCGATGAATGAAACAATCATTTACCTTGTGATGGTGTTATTTCGGTGCTTGTAAAACTTGCTCAATGTGTCGCCGTTTAGAGCCCAATTGGTGATGATAACTTGCAAAATGTAACACTCGACACGACTGTAAGAGGGTTCAGAAACTAGACTGCATGAAAAAGTAAATAAAAACAAACAACCGTGGATCGTTCACGACAATGGCTTTTGAACGACTGCGTCTCTTGCGAGCGAAGCGTTCGAGCTTATAGCTGCTTTCGGTGTGTTTGAGCCTTGAAGATGAAATGCGCATGCGCTAAAACACGTTTGATTCTTTCGCACTCGTGCAGCGCATTACATCACGTTCAGCAGCTTAATAAAGGAGATAAATCCATTTAACGAGGCAAGTGGTGGTCGATGCTGGCTGAACAATTAATTCCGCTTATACTTCCGCTAGATGGCAGCACAAGACACCTGGTCATCAATTCCTCTGTTTATTTAGTATTGTCATTTCCACGGGGGATTCCCGTAATGTAGGAACTTACAAATGACGAAAACACACAAACATAATAAATGTTACAAAATTGCGATGATATCGAGCACGGCTATAGCCTCCATACATCGTTCACCAGCCATTTTTGCTGCTACATTATGTAACGTAATCTTATGTACGTACATAAAAGCGATTTAAATCCCACTGGTGTACGTGAGTGCCTACTATATTCCACGTGCAATTTCAAGCAGAGAATGGCGTCGGGATCAAGAAGAAAATAGAGGATGGGGATCGTTCTCGGTCAACAGCTATTTCGTCTGCACACACTGTGGAAACCTGAATAAGAAATAAAGCCATCACGTGAAACAGTCGAAATAAAAATTCTCAATAGCTTTTAGCTGAAAACGTCTTATTCCCCAAGTAACTAAACAAATAGCAATTTTTAGTTAGGCTACACTTTAGCTAAACGCAGCAGTTTTTCCAAGTCAGTAAGAGAAGAATAGTTTAAGTGCATGCAAAGTTTATGTTCACCACTTCATAAATACCTGAATCTGAACGTTTAGTGGACCACGTTTTCCTTTGTTGTACTGTACGCTCTCGCTACAGGACTTTACCTGGGCATATTGCTAAAGAGGAGCGGTAAGAAACGAAAACTGTCAAAGGTCGTGGTTAACCAAAAGTCTGAGGGGGTGGGGGATTACAATTTTTTAAAAGTAGTTCTTAGAAAATTCGTTTTCATGTCTCAAGCTTGCAAACAAAATTTAAGGTAAACCGATTTTCTGGGAAGCTCTAGGAAGGAGGCGGGGTACGGAAAAGCGACGAATAATATGCAAATGAATGTCATTAAAAATCAGCCCTAAGAATGAAAATAAAATTATTTAATGAATTGCAATTGATGAACGAGTCGACAGCACAAGTTGACAACATTTTCATGTAAAAAAAAAACAAAACAGAAATGATTACGCAGAAAATCGAAGGATTGGTCAAAAAGAAAATGGCTGTAACGCGAGGGACCTAGGTTCGATTCCCGTCACAGACAACTTTTTTTCCACCCAAAATTCTTAGGTTTAGACACTTTAAGCCTACTTAAGGCAACGGGCACTTAACACTTTCGAACAAGTGTATTCACAGGCGATAAACCGATGTGCACTATAATTTTATAGGAGCAGATTTTCATTCAGCCCACGTTCAAGTTGGCCTTTTATTTTGTGTTTGTGTATAGTTTTGGCCATTTCACTGAGACATCCATCAAGATATATTAAGTGCTGGTGCTGGTGTTCCCAGCTGTTGGTAGATATCGGCGTATAATAGCAGTAATAAAGAAGACGAGGCAATGTCTTGCAACAAAGTCGGCGGGGATTATTTATACCATCAACATTTACAATTTTATCTATCCATCTATTATATATACACAGGCTGTGTATATAAATAATTAAATAAATACAAAGAAAGCTTTATATAGTCCCTTTATCTAAATAAGAAGTTGCAGGCATCAGACAGCATTAGTTAATTGAATTTTTCCCTTTTTATTTTTTTGCTCTCTCTCTCTCTCTGATTGGCTAAATAGATGTCTACACTGCGCCTTGTGTGTGTATAGGTCTATATAAAAGAAAAGCTCTGATGCGTTGGTGGCTGAGCCGCTTTCCACCGCCTCATTTGATGAATGCTCTTCTCTATAAAATATATCGTTGTCCGTCCTAACTATTTAGTCGTCTCGGCGCTAATACTCATCCTATTTGGTTCTTTTATTTTTTATTCTTGATGGAATATTTTTAGATAAAATATACCTAAAAAGAGAATTGAATTTTGATGGGATTGGCCGTTGCTAAGGCTAACTCGCTTTCAACTGTGTTTTTAACATTTTTAATTTTTAGATGGGGCTCTATACGAGATGATGATGAGACAACGATTGCAATTCTCTTTTAAAATATGCTGATGATCGACACGCCCAAGAAAGAGCTGGTGATTCAGCCAGACATACTGTTTTCCCATTTTTCTGTATTAACTATATATATGAAAGATTTCCAGGAGCTCTTTGATCTCCCATGAGAATCCAGCACATCACTCGCTTGTGTCTATATATAAAAATACATTATTATTATTTTTTTTCAAATCGTGTCGCTTGTATATTCCAAAGATGCATAAGCTGACACATTCTCTGAATTCGCATCTTCCTTCAGAATGAAAAAAGCTCACAAAACAAAAAAAAAAGAAGTTTGTTATAAGCCGTTTTTATGTAAGATAACGTATTTTAGATATATACATATTTTATATCCGGTTATTGGTGACAGGCACGCGCATCGAAAAACATTTTCTTTTTCTTTTTATTTTTTTTTTTTGCAATGAGCTGCTATGCAAAAAATAAATCTGACAGCGATGCTTTTCTCCCACAGCTCTAAGTATATTATACTTAAAAATGAACGAGAAAAAATCGAGAATGGAAAACAAAGATTCGCCCAGGGCCCCCAAACGTCATCACTAAGCATTTCCCGAAAAAACAAACAAAAAACAAACAGTTAATCATAATTTTCATAAATACATTGTAAAACGGTTGAATGTGCAATAAAAAAGGCCTTTTTGTTTTTCGCTCTACAAAAGTCAGCAGGATCGATTGTTGGGCTGACAACATTGGGATCAACACCTAAATCCCTTTTAAAAAAATAAAATAAATATATATACACACATACAACCAAATACATGCTTCCATTATCCGGAAGCGTATAGGAAAGTTTTCCGATCCCTCTATAAAAGTGTATACAACACATTTCACATGTGTTGTATATAAGAACGGGGGTTATTGGCGTATACATAGGACGCAAGCAGCATCAGTTCCCAACATGAATACCTAACAACATGGATTTTCCTTCCATTATCCATCTCTCTCTCTCTCTCTCTCTCTCTCTATTTATACACACACACACATACACACACCCTTTTCTTTTTATATTGGGAGCACTCTGATCGAAAGTGGCAAAATCTTTTTCTCCGGCCTGTTGGTGTGTATATACATTTTGAAATCGGGCGAGCAGCACTCTTGGCTTTTATCCCCTATTTATATGGATCTTGCATATATCCCAAAAAGTCCAAACGTTCGAAAGACATCCGCCAAGAAAATACACAAAAAAAAAAAAATAAGAAAGTTTCAGAGAAAAATAACAACGTAATAGCAAACTGAGCGGATTACAGTCGAGAGATGAAAGATGCGCTTCATGCTAGAATACTCGGATTATTTACGGGGAAAAAAAATGTTGTGTTTCCATTTGCATGTCCTTATTAAAGAAGGAGGAACAAAAAGAAAAGCAAGTTTTTTTTTCTGTAGTAAAAAGCTTTGTATATATTTATTTGAAGTCATCAGCACTTAGACGGGCCACTCTCGCACCCGTAAATCCTGTAAAAGCAGCCAAAGGATGGCAGAATGCTAACGCTTTTGTACATACATCACAGCACACGCTTTCCATTTTTTTTTTAAATATAAACTTAGAAAAAAGATTTTTCGCTAGAAAAAGAAATTGATGGGTGGCACGTCCCTTAGCAGCCGTATTTACCTTGTGTCCAGGGCCTTTTGAAAATATGGAACGACGTGTACAAAAGGTCTTTCTTCGCCCTGCCTCTTGTTCTTATTTGACGTTGGGATGGGGGAAAAACTGTAAATCTGTGATGTTGTTACACAACAAGTTTTAGTTTTCTTGGAAACGAGCAGTGAACACAAGATGGAAAAAAGAGTCTGATTACGATGTAAATAAACCACGATAAACAATTTTATTATACTAATTCACTGTACGACACAAGTAAAGTAAAAGAAGTAAAATTGAATAAAAGAAAAAACATTTTTCTTGCTGGAACTCGATTCGTTTGCATAAATGTTGCAACGTCTTTGACAACCTGCTGTTCGCCAACTCACAGCTGTCAATTTTCGTTTCTATTTGTTCGACTTTCACCTTGTTTATTGTAAAATGAGGTAACGAAAAATTTTGTTTTTTTCCTTTCAAAATAAATCCAACGTCTTTTGTTTAAACTATGCAGTGGCAGCGGGAAAGTGACTTTCAAGATCACGTTGACGTCCGACCCAAAACTTCCTTTCAAAGTGTAAGTTTCATCGAAAACTTTATCGTTTTGTTTCCATGACAATATGCCTTCTGTGAGCGAAATGGTCGAACATTCCCGAGTTTTCCTAGTGGATATATTGCCGAAAGCGGCCGTAAGTGTTTCGTGGACTTTAAACCAGGCAGAAAAAGCATTCCAATGGGCCAGGTATTGCGAAGAAATGCATGACTCTTTGGTTGAATCAGGTCATTTACAAGAATTAGATGAAGCGCTAGCCAAAGCTGGTGAAACTACAGGCAAATATGTGATGTTTCGAAGAACAATCCTGATGAAAGCTCCTCTCCTCCTGCTTGAAGAATTCCTTCGCAATCCAGACATCACGGAAGACACCATGTTCTGCGTTATGAAAGCCATGAGCAACGTTTTTCCTCCCATCAAGTTCCAAGAGCTGTGCCTAAGTGCTGCCAAGAGGAAAGCATTACATCAGAATGCCGTTGCTTTGATCCATTCGGTAGGAGATTCAGACGCCATATTGTCAGTGAAAGCAATGATTCTTAAAGAAGATTTGATGCAAGATCTTAGCCCTGGTGTACTTGAAGCTAAATTGGAGCCTTTGCTCAAATCAGTGCAGATGATTGAACTGCTACTAACTGTCTTGAGCTTAGCCTCAGAATCTGAAACATTACCCGAGGTCAAACTCAGCCAACTGATTATTCGAGTGATGGAAATGTTGGCCAATAATTGGCTCGACCAAGCAAAAGAAAGCTGTCATTCCCGAACAATCAGCGGCCTACTGGCTGTTCCAGTAGCATTGAGCCGCAAGCTGTGCGAAATGAGCCCCAATTTCTTTCAATCATGGCTGAAAATATTGGCCCTGCTGGCAAGTCATTTGACCCCCATCTATTACGAGAAGGACCACGTTTGGAGTTGGCCCGAAAACGATGAGACATCGAACCGCTTCCGGGGTCTGTGGTTTTCGTTCGATCAATTGGTCCGTCACATGCAAAGTCTGTGGTCTCCTCCCGCTTCTTCACCGCTTAATGAGGATCACGTGACCTCGGAAGCTCGCCAGTTCCTTGAGCGTCAAAAACAGTTGCCCGGCCTCGTATCCATCTGGATGGAAGTCGAGCAGCGATTATCGATCAATGCCTCCAATTAAAAATAACGAATATTCAGCGGGAAACCGAGTCCATTACTGCCTCCTCGAGCTATTTTCCCCCATTGTGTTTGTAACTGGGGTCTTCCCTCCCTTTCTTTGTAACTAATAATCAATTCAAGGAGAACTTTAAATACATCGTTCGATGTGTATCTAAATAGCTTTTTTTGTATATAACCTTTTTCCTTTATTTTTATTGCATGGAAATATAGGCTGAGCGTACCCGAAGCCACGCCTTTTACGGCCGTGCTCAAGTTTGCCGCTGAAGAATTCAAAGTAGATCCGGCCACTTCGGCCATCATCACCGACGATGGAATTGGCATCAATCCACAACAAACTGCCGGTCAGTTGAACTCGCCCCATTTCGCATTAAACTTTTTGACACTTTTAATGTTTGTTTTTTTTTTTCTTTTCTTTTCTCGCAGGCAATGTCTTTCTTAAACACGGCTCGGAATTGCGGCTGATTCCGCGTGATCGCGTCGGTTGCCTCTAACTTTCGTTCCACATTTTAAAAAAATGTATGTTGAAAAAAAAAAACTGAAAAAAAAATGGAGATAAAAGTTTATCAAGTGTTTCCCAATGATGTACTCTTTTCCCTTCTCTCTTCCTCTTTTTGTCGAAGAAGAAAAAGAGATAAAAGACATTGGCACTGACACAGACGATGGAAAAGCTATTACATAATGGGTTTGACACGAAGACGGAAGCTATTTCTTGAAAGAGATAGAAAAGATGAGAAAAAACGATCACGACACACAAAAAAAACTGACGTTAAAAAAAAAACGAATCGAGACTTTTTTTTTTTTTAGGGGAAAAAAAAGAGATATGAAAAATGGAATTTCTCAAGTTTGTTTCTTTTCGTTTTCCATTCGCGTTGGATATGATAATAAGGTAGAAGCTTTAGCAATCCATTTTACCGCTTTTCATTCTTGATCCCTGCATCCATCCAGCTGTTGAAAACGGTTCGTTAATTATCCTATTAAATGAGAATTTTCGAAAGGAAAACAAAAATTGAAGGACGGCTACAAAATTTGATTGTCAATTTGTTTACCCATTCCGATTCGTCGACTCCCACCATGCCGTCCTGTTCCAGAGTCAAATTCACCTCCAGCTGGGAACTGATGGCCGCTTCCAGCTGTCAAGACATTAGAAAAAAATTGGGGATTTTCAATCGAATGACATGTAAATAAATTTAAAAAAAGGGGGGATTATGTGCTCTCGTGCATTTTTAAATACCTGCGCTCCTTTTTCACGCTCTTTGCGTGCGCTGACAGCGGATAAGAAACCGCCACCAACACCACCGTTGATTGAAGATACAATCGGCTCGGCGATGGGCGGGGCTGTTGACGCCGATGGCGTCGTTGACTGAGCCTTTAGACTCGAAACTAAAAACCCCGACGCAATATGCAAATAGAAAATGATTTATTTTTTTTTTTTTTAAATATGAGATGTTGCAAGTCGTTTGACAACAACTTACGCGTTTCCATATCGTTTGGTTTGAGATCCATCCGTTTCGGTGGAATGTTGGCTCCGGCGAACCACTGGCTGGCCGTCATACTGGGTTGCCACAAGACTTTGGTTGGCGGAAATAAATCATCTTGGAAATAATCATTCTGTACAAAAATAAATAAATAAATAAATAAACACAACTTTGAATCGTCTGAAACGTTTGGGGTTTTGACCTTGACACGAGGAACTGTGAAAGACAGCGGCTCAATCGAGTTGGATGTCAGCGTGACGAAACGTGCAAATTCCACATCTTTCACTTGACAGACGTGTTTTGGCAATAAGGCCAATCCCTGGAACGCGCAAATTAGAATCGGTCGTGACATTTAAACTATAAATAAATAAATCCAAAAAAAACAAACCTGAAGAGCAGTCGAACATTTGTGGTGGCTCAGCGGGAAAAGGTGCGGTGGATCTTCTGATACTTCATAACAGTGAATTGTAGTGTCTCCCTAAACCGAACCAAACAATAGACAACAACAACAACAAAAAGAACAAAAATAAAACTTGATTTTGATACCTTTCCGGTTAGGAAAAGTGTTGCGCTGTCTTCGTCGTAATACGGAATGAGTAAAGTAGGCGAGACGTCCAAATTGAGCGTATTCAGCGAAGTGGTAAGATCCGTCGACCGGAAAACGTACAAGAGCCGTTGCGATGACCTAGCGCACAATCCACATTTATAGTTTGAAAATCATTCTTCAAAAATACGAAGCAAACGTATACTTGTCAAAACCGGAGACCAAGAGGAATTTGCCATCTAGGGCCCATGTAACACGAGCGCCTTTGACTCCATTAGGGCCGGCACCTTGGCGAACGGCTGCTCTACTGGCACGGGGCTCGAAAATTCGCACCTTTCCGTCCTTGCACACGGACGCGATATAAGATCCACATGGACTCCATGCCACGCCGAAAACCTGGAACGAAATTCGATAGTTGGAAAGAGAGACATCCAAGTTTTGACATGGACATTGTTACCTGATCGGGATGAGGTTCCAGTTGGACAGTGACGGCGCCACTTTCAATGTCCCATATGCGAATGACGTAATCGGCAGAAACGGAAGCCATCACATCAGCGGCCAGCGGATGAAAGACTACAACAGTTATCCTGTCCGTGTTTTGGGCCACTTCCAGCATTTTAGTCGGCTCATTCGACGATTCCATAAGGATTCCGCCATCGCCATTGACTTCCCAAAGGCGAATACGTCCATCATCACAAGCTAAAATTTAAAAAAAATCCGATTCAATTAGTGATCCCATTCTTTTAGGAAATCAAGTTGTTGCCATACCGACGGCCAGCCGACGGCTATTAAAAGGATCCCAAGAGAAATCCAATACTTTGCACGTATTGAAAAAGGCTGCCAAGGGACCGTCGGGTAGACGACCGCCTTTCTTCAGTTCCAAAATAGCGATCCGACCACCAGGGCCGTTGAGCGGAACGGCCACGCGTTCCGGATTACCTACAAAGCCAAAACGATATCAGCTTTCGTTTTTCTTTTTCTCATTACTTCTTAGATTGAAACAGCAAAGTAGCACATACCGTGGAAACCGTTACACTCGGTGGGTAGAGCGTTGTCAAGGCCGCGAAAGTTTTCCAAATGAGTATTGCGCGGCATGACTGTGCCGTGAAGATGACGGAATTTGGCCACCCGACCTGATTCGAGCGCAACAGTAGACCGAGAGTTAATCGAACAGAGAATGGATCCAAGGTTTTTTTAAACAAATGTTTTACCGAAAATACGAGTGGCCCTTTTGGGGAGAGGAGAGGCAGCCACGGCATTGGCTGAGCTGCTGTCCACGACATTCGAACCAGATGACGTTTCCTGAACGGAATTGATGCGATCCTGGAACATTTGTCGGCGTTGGGCCGTTGTGGGAACTTTGAACACATCATCCTCTTCACCGTTCTTTGCCTGTTTTCAATAAATACACAAGGTTTATTTTTAAAAATTAAATTGAAAAAATGATGCGATTGTTACCTGGTTGACTGTACGATCACTATCACTGCGCTTTTTAGCGCTCATGTCGGTCAAATTACCGTTGGTGTTGTTTTCTTTCTCTTCCAGCGTCGCAGACGGCCCGGTTCGTAATGAAGACGAGCGTCTGACGGCTACGGGTCGGGGACCCCCTTGATTCTCCGTTGTTCCATTGCCTTCGTTAGAACTAAAACGTGGCGATGGTTTGGGAGCGACAAAAGGCTATTTTTTTTTTTTTTATGTTTAGTTATTAGTTTGTTTTCCGAGTTTATAAATATATTCATTACCTTAGGCATTATGTTATTAGAAGATAAACTCCCTTCGTCGGAAACAGATTTTCGCGGTTTGGGTGTAGGCACTGTCTTGACCACCTTGACTTCCTCTTTGCGCTGGCTTAATGGACCCCGAATGATCTAATCCCACGAGATCATAATCCGTGGGAAAACAAAAACAAAAAAAATAGTTACGATGTCGTGTTCTTTAATTTCCCCTTGCCTTGTAAAAATCACATTAGAAAAAAGAAAATAACAACAATTTTACATGGAGATTTTTCCCTTGCCAACGGCTTGGATCCAAGAGTATTTTCTCGACCGTGGCATTGGTTCCCGTCATCCATTGACTAGCGTAGATGGGCGATTCTGAGCCAGCTGTTTCCGGAAACAGATCGGCGTGAAACTCTCTGTAAGACTGCGTCATACCAAAAAAAGAAAAAACAACGAAAATGTTTTAAAAGGTGACAGAGAGCGGCGAAAGGTATTTATTTTTAGCATTTTTTATACCTTGCGTGGGACAATATACGATATGGGAACAACGGCGTTGGCCGTCAGCTGCAATACGCGGTTAGCTTCGCCTTCCATGACTCGCAACGCACGTTTAGGGACTAGACAAGCACCTTTGCTTTGCTGACCTGTATGCCTGAAATCATTAGCCAATTTTTTAACAGTCAATTAAAACTCCATTTCACTTTCTTTTAATGGGATTTTTTTTTTCTCGTTATTTTTACCTCAAGCCTTCGGTGAGGATGGGATCACGTTCGTTCACCTCGTGGAAACCGATGGTATTGTCGCCTTTTCCGGCCAAAAACAGCATTTGAGTATCAGCATCAAAGAGTGGGAGCAACAACCTAACGTATTCAGTGACATTCAAAGAGATTACCAAACTTGTTAACACATAACCGCTAATGACATTAGGCAAATACCCAGTTGAGCTATCGAAGACTAGAGAAAATTCCACTTGGGCAAAGTTGCGCACGTCCCTAACGAACACCTGACGCTGGCGGCTCTGTTTTAATTCAATTTACAACGAGAGAAAGTCTGGTTTAAAAAAAAACAAAACAAAGAATTGATTTTTCTATTGTTTACTTACCGAATCGAATCCGGAAGTGAGGATACGATTAGAAGCCCCCAGCCAAGTGGTTACAGACTCGCGGTTACTCGAATGACTATCGGCCGAATGGGTAACCGAATTAGCTCTCGGATCCCAAATACGAACTTTTTTATCTTTGGAAGTGGTTGCCAGCATGCTCCCGTCTGCCTTCCACGAAAGACTTTGAAAAACGTCTTCTTCATTGTTCAAAGCTAAATCGAAAGTTGAATAACAATATTTAATAATTAAGGAAAACAAGCATAGATTTGTTTACTGACTTATATATATGTACTTACTCATGAGCTCTTCTTGTTTGTGGATATCCCACAAGGTCAATGCATTTCCGGACGACGTGGAAAGTAAAAAATCGGCGACAGGATGAAATAAGACATTCTCTATTCGACGCTGGTGAGCACGCGTCAGTGTGCACTCTGGCGTCATTACGGTCTCTGACAATCCACATTCTGGAATGCTCCATAGTTTAATCTTGAAAATTGCAAAAAGAATGATGAATTATTGATCTGAACAGGGTTTATGTGAACCCTGACACTTTTACCATGGAATCTTGGGACCCTGTAGCCAATAATCCATCGTCAAAAGGAGAGAAATCCAAATCAGTGACTAAATCGGAATGAGCATGGAGGAGTGGGTAGTTTTTAGGCTTCCTTCCTGTGTCGTTTAGAGGAATGACATACAAGTTGCTCCCTGCAAACGGCACAGATTAGCTCAGTCACACATCATTAGCTGGAGCAATTTGAGTCTTACCTGCCACATCAGCATTGAATGCCATGAATGATGCTGAGGCCTTGATAACCTGCCCATTGATCTGGTAGGAACCAATATTGAGGTCTCTAACCCACTCATCAGGTTTGGGCACCTTTGGAGCAGCATTCTTGTATTTGGAAGCTTTGAATCGCCACGACATACTGTCACTGTAAGATCAAGCGAGGACAGGCGGTAATGTTAATGCAATATTGCAATTTATCTGGTAAGAGCAAGTTCTTTCACAATGACCGGTGTACACATTACACGCGAAACAGATCGCCAACACAAAATATGACAGCACGAAAGCCGCGTAACTTGAATTCAAACGTGTCACTGCTTCCAGCAAGAACAGATATTGGGAATACGATTTCTCACCTATTCACCAGTGTGACTACTTGACTACAAGTTAGACAGTCAAAATCTACAATATAAATAACCTCAAGACACAAAGCAGTCGACTGAAACCACGCCCTCCGTACGACAATATACAGCTTTGTCGTTTCTCGGGTGGCGCGATGTGACACAACATTGTCGGAGGGCGCTGCAGTCCACCAACAAGAGAATGACTGGTTCAGCATTAATTCTCGTGGTATAATATCGTTCTCGAGTCGTTCGGTTGCGTAAACTCGTCTCATTCATGCTTTCTTTCACCAATGACACGCGACGTTCAACTTCCCTAGAGAACCTACTTGTATAATCGAGGAAAAGCTAGACACGAACAAATTTGCTACAATGATGTATATACAGCATTAAGAATTTAAAAATAAACCTGATTACAATTTATTCCAAAACAATCGATATCGCAATGATACTAGAGTATACAAAATACTAAATGAAAATCGTAGGTAATTTTGACCTGACAATACTCTTTCATTTCAAAACCCATTAATCAATTAAATCACATCTCACTTCCACAAACACACAAAAAACGTGAAGGGAAAACACGATCCGATATGCACGGAAATTAAAATCATATAGACTCTTCATTCTTTTAAGATTATATAAACAGGCTTTCCTTTCACAATTAAGAAAAATAGTGTGGACAGTGAGAATTTTAAGATCCCATTTGCGCGTCATCCTGAAAGGAAACATTGACTGTTAATTCAAATGTCAGCAAAAATAAAAAGAAATGACACACACCTGATGTAAATGCTGTGCTCGGCCAACATTCTGCGCAGCAAATGGATTAAAAGGGGGACCAATGGGTATTACAGAACCAAGAGCATTGAAGTGAGTAAGTTGCTGTGTTAGTGCTAATGTTCCTCCTTCTGCAACACTCAAGATCACCCATATTGTGTCTAATAGAAACACAAATGAATTTTTAAGAAACCACACAAGGGAACAAGTCACACTGACCTCCAAAATAAGATCCGTTGGGGGTTGCCATTCTCCATTTGCTTTCATACATCCCTGGGAGAGATGGGCTGTTCATATCAACACTGATGTCTGTAACCTCACCAGGATTTAGAGGTGCTACGGGAACAGCTGTTTGCATGGCTAAATTGACACCACCAGTAAAAGCCAAATAGCTACCATCAGGCCACCTGTCATCCCCATTATTAGCAACCTTCCAGGTTTTGACAAAACTGAATGAAAACAAGGCAGTCAAGACTTTTCATCACTCAGTCTTCAATAAAACTGTTTTGAGACATACCTAGTCTGAGGAGGTACACTTTCTCCTTCACCAATCGTGACATCTTGAATCAATGTCATATTGGGAAGTTTGTGTGTGGACTGAAATTCAAAATATGAACAAATAGCAGCTTGGAGGTTCCTAAACAACAAGTCATCCTAATACAGTGCACAATACTTGGAATGAAATAGAAGACTACTTACCAGTTATTCATATCCAGAAAAAACGATGCCGTGGACTCGTTTACATCGTCGCCTACCAATTTTCTTAGTTGAGAAATTAAAACTTCGTGATCTGTCGTGCCCATACAACTAAATTGCTGAAGCAAATTCTGTTCAAGATCATCAACCTCCATGATGTTCAGGAATGTGGCTGCAAAATAAAAGACCAATTAAATAATTGGGAAAAGATTAAGAACAAGACTGTTCGTAACGGCTCTCGTTGAGTAATGTGTGTCCTTGCAATTGTGTGCTCCTTGTAAAAGACCTTTTTCGTTGTGAAACATTGTGCATCTCCTCGCGGAATAAATAGGAAACACTTTGTCTTAAAATCCTACGCTAGATGTCAGTATAATTTTCATTCATCAAATTAGCGCGGTATCCTTCAAGATACAGGCTAAAGGCCGCCATTGTTGACCAGAATGCTGCCTTGTTACGTCAGATTTCTTTCAACTCCATGGCTATTTATTATTCTCCCCAGGGATATGAAAGATCTAACGACGATGTTATCGTTAGACTGCAAGGCACTGCAAGGCAACGTGCAGTGTTGCATCCTAAAAGAACCTATAACACGTACACAAGACCGTTTGGCACATTTGTAGTTTATAGGGCATACAACATTTTAAATTTGTATTATTATATTTTTCTATACTCTGTCCAACATAGTACAGTGTTCAACATGGGTAGGGTCTTCCTCTCTATTCCAAAAGTTTAGTTTCCATGCGAGGCGTTTGGAAAATTTCCTTTCCATTTTGCTGTACTGGCTGTTATGGTTGCATATGATTAGAATGCCCACAGAAATGTGTGGCACATTTATTAAAGACTTAGCCAAACAGGGGATAATTCACCATACGATTCAAATGTTTAAAGGCTACAAAGGGGCGTGTTCCGATGTGTATGTGTCAGAAACTACATTTCAAACTGATTAAGGATAATTGGATCGATGCTCTGAAGGCCATATACTTGCTTCCCAGCATTGTCAATCCTGTAGTTATGCTGGCCATTCTTGTTAGGATTTGTCATGACCCTTAAGGCATCCCTTCCCAGTTGTACCACCTCTCGATGGCTTTGTGTACGCACACGTGTAATTGTTCGCATGCTTGTCGTGAAATATTTAAACACCATAGGACTGAGCAAACAAAATTCTTTCGATTGACTGGTCTTCATCCAAACGTCAGTTCTCCCTATATTGGATTATGGCAACCATAGTTAACATTTGTTTTGGAGTCAGCAGTTGCATGCAGAAATGACGCAGAGAAAGTCATCATTGCCGAGTCTTTTCTCCCCTTCTTTGTTCCCAGAAGATGGAGTAACTCTTCATTGGTGAGTCTTGACAATGTAATTTCATTTCAATCAGGCGCTGTGCAATAAAATGTCTATGAATAATACCCTCTGCTAACAATTCCAATAAAGAATGAAGTATAGCCGTTTCAAAACAACTAGTTTTTTAACCTATGGTCGGCCTATGGTAAAATAGTTTCAGACGAAGACGAGAAATTCATCGACGAAAATTGGCATGGATGATTGGAGGCAAGATGGCCGAAGAACAGCCGTCAAATTCAAACGTCGCAGAATCGTTTTCATTTCCAGGAGTGAAACATCAGGACTCTTGTTGGAGTGACATCGATATCGCTGGCTTCCAGACAGTCTTGGATAGACAAGCTAATCTAATCAGGTTTGAAATAACCTACAAATGGCTCATTATTTTTTATATAGCTTACTAATTAACGTCATCGTGACTGGTGTTGATGAAATCGATTTTTCGTTCCGGAAAAGTAGAAGACTCATTTGGCTCGTGGTTTTGACCATCTGTTTTGCCCTGATGCTGCTACAGACACTAGATCGATTAAATTACTATTTGGTAAGTAATTATCTAGTTTGTTAATGTATTAAAACGTTACGTTGATGACGTATAAACGTTCGTTTAGACGCTGCCGGTTTCAACTACTGTACGCGTCATCAGAAATGATTCCTTGATATTTCCATCTATAACACTTTGTCCTTATCGAGACACCTTGTGAGTATAATACTACAAAGAGATGTGCATGTTCCTGTAATTTACTCACCAGCTGCACCGTCTGTATTAATGTTTACTTCAGGACAAGGGATGCTACACATTTGGATTTGGAAAAACTACAATCTCTGTATGAAACTAATTTTCCGGGAGGAGAAGATTTCAACGATCCAGTGGAGGCCATGTACAAACTCGCCGATATGTATGACGTGGTCACGTTGTGGAAACTTTCTGGCTGGGAGTTGGAAAACGAAATATCAAGCGTACCATAAGTGCACACAGTCTGTCCAATTTGCGTAACTTTTAATGCTTTTTGCGATGCAGTGTTTGCAGGCGAGATTGAACTGTACGCAAAACGGTCAGGTCGAAAGGATTTTTACAGTTCTAGGCTATTGCCTTCACTTTCCTGGCCAACCCGTGACAGTCAGCGGTCATTTTTACGGCTTCAACATTAAACTTTGTATACCAATCAGTCATCACGATAGCCAATATAGACAACAATAACATGCCGTTTAATATTATCTTAATATACAGGCAACAAGGATAACGCGACGGATAAAATCAACAGGTTTTACATGATGATCAGTGACCGGTACAGCACTCACGATATACGCGCATTGACGCACGGCTTCTTCCTGGAACAAGGCTGGAATAAGGAAGTGGCCGTTTCGCTGAAACACTTTCAAGCAGAGAATAAAAATCACGCACCCTGTTCTCCCGACCAATCAATGACCGTGTCACGTTGCATCAGCCAATGTTTCCACAAAACACTCGTCGAAAAAACGGGCTGTCGGTACGTGATGTTCATGCTGTTACAAAGTTAAGCGGATGAAAATCTGTTGTTTGTCGAACACAGAATGCCGTACATGAATTTGTTCAACTTTACATCTGTCCCGTACTGCAACACGTCACAGCAGCTACGCCTGGCCGAAGATTTACAGAAGGATCTTTTATGGGAAGGGCGTGGCTGGCATCCGGCTTCCTGTCAATGCGGATACGCCAGCACTTGTTCGCAATATCTTTACGAGACGAGCTCTGACACGTTTGCTCGCCATGACGAATGTGCACAGTACAAAGTAAATATCTGTTTTTCTATTTGAAAAAATTATAACGAACATGCAAAATCATTTCAAATCATGCAGGTGTATTTTATCGACATGACTTATGAAGAAACCAAAGAGGAATTCGCTTACGATATCATCTCGTTGCTGTGCGATATTGGCGGGACCCTTGGCCTCTTGTTGGGCGCTTCAGGTTTGGGCGTACATTAATGGGTGAATTATTCAGCGAGGATGACACAGTTTAACATTTGATTACAGTGTTGACGGTGATCCAGTTTGTCGACGCCTTGTCACGCCAAATAGCCAAGTGGCTGATGAAAACACCCGAGCTGGTAAAACGCCAAAAATCCAGCATGTTCAACATTGTGCAAACGATAGTGAAACCGACTGAATATTAGATTCGTCATTACCACAAATGAATGATGATGATGATTTTTTTTAGAAAATGGAATCATACTCAATTCAGTCTACTCTAATCATAAAGAATATTTTGGTTACATATATTCTTGCATGATGACAGCTTGCCAAGTATAATCATGTGTTTCATTCTCACTGTTAAATGGAACCTGGTTAAATTAGATAACACCTCACACTTATTTGCTACAGTCACTTAAAAAAACACGAATACGAAAATAACCTAGCAATAAAAACTATACGTATTAGAAGAAAATGCATTAAAAAAAAAATCAAATACGGGAAATGACATTTCAGTAGGAACTTTTGTAACCCAGGGTGCATACCATTGACGTCGAGTTCTGTTACGAAGAGATAAATGATGTAGGCGGTACGATGCACGTTGGGTTCGTGACAGACCCCGTCCACCAAGCAGAAATATTTGAATAAATTTTGCTTTTCGTGTTCGTGTCTCTCAGCATCTTGCACAGCCGACACCAATCACCCGCCCACGGGTTAACAACGTATTTCCTTCTCCATCGGAAATAACTCAGGTAGAGCTCATCGTCCACCATCAATTTTTTCAGGTGATTGGCCAGGCTCTCGGCACTTTCAAAATCTCTGGCATCCACGTAGGATCCAACTGGAAGATGGAAAGAATAATCGGATCCTCCGTAAACGACCGGCACCGTGTCGTGCATCAACGGTCGGTACAATTTCTCTGTCACATAATCTGTGCAAAGAGAATTTTCAAAACTGAGGTAGAAACGATAATAACGACTGAGCATCGAGTCGCAATCAGCCCGGGTGGGACATTGAACTTTTCCGCAACCTCCATAAATATCCACCGTAATAAAACGTGACAGTTTCCGAACTAGAGATTCCCTTTGGCTGTTTGAGTGGCAATTGGACACGAACCAGGCCACTGTTCGATTTTTGGATGCCAGATTTATTTTGATTGGAGCTGACGAATTGAAAGTGTCTTCTACAGTGGTGACGTCAGTACGTGGAAAATCCGAACAGGGTGGAGTTGGATCTATGCACTGCAAACGACCGTACGTGATGGGAACGTCAGAGTCACGTCGATAGGATATCGTTCGGTTGAAATAATTTTGAAACAATGGCTGTTGGAATTTGTAAAATTTCGTGTACACTGGCGATTCTTGAAGTACAAATATAAAGTGTTGATGAGGACGTCTCCATTGAGGTGGAGGCAAATCATCAACGTCGATATCTTGACCGTGGAATAAAATGGCGTCGCTATCGTTCAGCAAACTGCGATCCGTCGTTGTCAAACATCCGCTGCTTCCTTCCATGTGATTGCATTGGGAGAAAGTAGCCCGCCCGACTCCAATGCCAAAGTCTTTCATGTCGTAGAATTTCGTCCAGTACAGAACGATAGGGCACAGCTTCTCTGGTGTAACCAAGTAACGAACCTGTTTTAATTATTAAGGACAATTATACGATCGAAATTATAAAAGAAACTCAAGTCACATGGGTACCTGTTGGCGTTGAAATAGCAGACGATAATCGTAGAAGAAATTCATTACGTAGAGGACTGCGAAAGTTCCTAGAAAAAGTCTAATAAGTGAAGACAAACTTATTGGTTTGAAAAAGCTTCGTCTCAACATTATTCGACTTCCAATGAAAGTCGTGAAGCATTTGGCCATTTCCACGTTTCAGCTGGAACTGACATACCTTTACGTGTACAGTGGGCAGCTGTGACATATCTGGTGTTTGTTTGTTCAGGAGCTCTGATGAGACTGTCTCACACGCCGATTATTAGGCACACTCTGTCAGAAAAAGATACATTTTTTTCGTTTTATTAAAGTTAGCATAAGAAATTTGGTTGTACATCGTTTTAATTTTCTACGTGCTGCTCTGACGTAACGTAACTGTGATTTCTGCAGATAAGCCAAATTTTGGCTAAACGAAGTTGACACGTGTCAGTACACGTGGCCCAGTTATGTAATTTTTCAGTTCTTCATGTCCATGTTTATTATGTAACCATCAATCGCCATTGTCGCTAATGTATTTCTTGTTTACAATTGAGGCTCTGTTATAATTAGACACATAAGGAAGCAGCCTTATACTCCTTCTAATTAACGACTGAAGGGGATAGCGCGTAGAAGAAAACGAACAGATGTTCAATTACCTGGAGGTTTTATAGCGCCACGTCCACACAACAACTGGTTATTGTGCGGAATGCCCGTAGGAAATTAACTATTCTAACAAAGTGCCTCAGTAACCATTATTTTCAGTTAAAAGTAACAATTTCAGGTAATAATAGTAATATCGCCCTACATCATTTCACCGCATTATTCAATCTATATGCCATATACACATTGTTTTATGATTGAATCAACTGCTATGGAAATCTTACATGTTTTTTTGTTTTTTTACAGGGCAGTTTCTGCGTGACAATTTTGAAAAAAAAAACAAATTTTAAAAAAAAAAAATTTTTACCATTTTGCTTCGATAAATGTATATAACAAGAAGACCAAGATTATTCATCAAACCTATCCAGGTGGCAATCACGGCCTGGACGGATGTAGGTCGAACACCCTTACATCATTAGCCTGGAAACAGGATTTCCTATATATTGGACAAAGTCTTTCCCTTCATAACAGATTTGTAAAACAAAATTCGGAAATCAAATGGGAAATCCAGTTTATTTCAACAATTTAAAAACGACAAGGTTAAACGACTGCACTAGAGAAATCTATTTATTCTTGTTCCTTTCTCTTAGCCTCGTAGCAATGTTCAAAGGCGAACCTTGTCAATCACGTTAAACGTCATTTTTTTGATTATCTTTTTCATGGAATGAGGTAAAAAATTGAGGTTAAACATAATGTTTCAAGGGCTTCATCGCTGTAACACAAAAAATATGATGCATACAATTTAGCAATTTCTGGGGTAGCACTATCTTAATCACATTTGTCTAGTTTACTCTTTGATTGTAACAAAATAAAAATAGGCGTTGAAGAAAATCACACGTCGTCGTAAAGATTACCAGAAAACCAGGAAAATATTATTAGAAAATACATAGCACGGGAATAACAAAACGCTGTGTCAGATCAATAAACGAGGTATGCGAATATCTTAGTGAATCTCACCGCGGAATCGACTCTAATCGCGCCACGAAATCGGCGGTCGTCGCAGTCATGGTGGGAGTGAGTCTAAAAACTCTTTCTTCGAAAAATTTCAAAAGAGGTTTGATGAGGACGGGATAATGCAGCTGGAAAACAAAGTAGGATGCAAACAGATTCTTGAAGGCCGTGACGGAATCATCGCCACAAGGAATTATGTTGCCATCGATGACCAGGTTGAAGTACACTGGGTCACTCATCGTTCCGACGCCTACCAGGTACGGGTGCGAACTCTTTGTTTGGTCTCGTGAACGGAGGGCAACTAATTCTTGAAGATTACGATTCTCCTAATGATAATCAAGAAAAGATGCTTTTTTTTTTTCACAAAGAGATTTAGAAATAAAAAAGGTTTTAGATACGTACAGATACGAATATCACAAGTTGATGAATTTTTTCATCGGTTGAGTTTTTGCGGATTTTTTTTATTTCTGGCATTACTAAAATGCAAATGAGTAATAACCGGAGAAATTCTGAAAAAAAAAAACAAAACATCATTTTCTACACATAAAAGTCTAATCCTTTTGTGGCTATGTGTACCGTTATTGCAAAACGGAAGAGATTCGAGTTCTTTTTCGGCAAGACGAATGAGCCGGTCGGCGTAAGGTTCTACAAAACTTTGCTCGATTTCACCGGCCATGGGGTATTTCCTCCTAAAATCATCGTAAATCTATTTTTTTTTTTTTTCAAAAAAATACGAATATTAAAAAAAAAATTCAATATTTAATTATTCTTTTTCAACTTTTACCAAGAGACCGTTGTTGAAATCCATCATGCGAGGATACTCCGCCAGAACAAGGCCCGGAGTTTTCAGGTTTCTCTTCATTTGATACTGTCGAAATGGATACGTTGATTCCATGGCATCGTTGATCTGCTCAGCGTTACTTGGCGTCGGGATTAGACTTTTCAGTAAACGTACCATAAATTCGTGCATCTGAATTTCTTCAGCTTCCAACTCTGGCCCGACTTCGTCTATAAATCCTCGAGGAATTTTCCTGTGAATTTTTTGTTTCATACTGATTTTCCTCTTGCGACATTCAGGCTGCTTCTTGCGCAACGTCTTCAGCAGTGTCTCTATGAATCCCCCGGATTTCGCATGGTAGTAGTGGCTGTGGATGAGATTGTTTCCGTCTCGAATGCCTAAACAAGGGAACGCTTGGATAATAGCAGCCGCCAGCATGTCCTTCTCTTGCGTTGTCGGGTATAGCCCATGCTCGTTTACCATGGCCTCAACCACCACACACACAATTGTCCGACGTTCAGGTACTGTAAGAAAAGCCTTGTCACGTGCCAAATATTCCTCGTAAACAGCTCTCCCTTTGCTACTTGCAAGGACCATTTCGGTAACGTTGAACATGGTCTGATAAATAAATGTTCTTTAGTTTACCAGTAAAGAGAAAATAATAAAGGCACAAGCAACTACCTTTTCAGATCTCTGTGGTGAACTGGAGCTATCAATGTTTGGAAGCTGTTGCATGTGAACTTTTGAAATCACAGTAGGCTGTTGTTGAATCGAAACAAACTCTTGTGAGGGTGGAACAGTCACTGAAAGTACTGGCACAACTGTTGAAGACACTGGAGCAATGGCTGAACATACAGGGGCAATAGCTGTGGATGCCGGTGTGATGGCTGTGGACACCGGAGCAATTGCTGAGGATACTGGAGCAATGGTTGAATATATTGGAATAGTTGTTGGAGATACTGAAATATTTGTTGGAGATACTGCAACATTTGCTTGAGATTCTGGAATGTTCACTAGAGATTCTGCAGTATTTGATGAGGATTCTTGAATGCTGTGAGATGTTGTGTATATTGGGTGCTGCACCAAGACTGAAAAACTTTCTGTTGTTGCATTTGATGGTGGTTGTGAGTGCTGTGCAGGTTGTGCAGGTGGAGCTGGAGTTAACGGTGGCTCTTGGACAACAGCTGGTTTTTGGAGAGTCTGAATTAATCTTTCCATCTTCTTTTTGTGGCCTAGTTTAAGCTTGAGCTCGTTCAAGTCCTCTCTCGTAAGAGTCATGAGACTGGGCCCATCAATATCTTCATCTAGACAAGGGACAAAATTGAAGTAGAATAGATCCATAGTGTCTCGACTCGCAAAGATAAACTGCTTTTTAAAAATTTAAATAAATCTTGATGCCACTAAAAGCAGTGCAGACTAACCTCTAAACCGCTCAACTACTAACAAATCGAAACCTTCCATTCGCAGTTTTCTTGCAACATCTTCTGAAGTCCATCTTGATACATCATTATCAAGTGGTAAATCAATATCACATTCCATGGCTATGTCACTGAATGTCAGTTCTTCTAAATCGTGGCAATGCTGCTGTGTTTGATTCTGCTCAAATGGTGGATTTTCCTTGGGTGGCTCTGTTGTTATAAAGTGAACTGAACGAAAATGTTCGAAGAGATCTTTAGAGTCCCCAGGAATCTCTATATTGCAAAGGAAACAGCTTGAATTCATAGGTAAACTGGTGCTTGATCGCACGCGACGCTTTGGCATTCTATGCAAAATGGAACCTGGTAAAAACGAAAATTTGCATTAAAAATTCCAAAGCTATGCATAAGTTAGCATTACCGGTTCGACACCCGGTCCGTTCGCCACTCGTGGAAATAATCCAAGAGTAGCAATAACACAGCAGTACACAATGATATGGTGCTACGTCAACTTGGCTAGATCCGTTGGGAGTGAACTCGATTATCTCAAGAGACGATATTTAAACTCTTTATTTCTTCCTCGAAGACATTGAAAACTGAAAATGCCACGCACACTGCACGCTTGTTGTTGCCACGTCGTCTGCGGTTTGCTTATAACGTGGCTCACTGTGTTGTGGCGTTTAAATCTCGATTTCTGATTATTTCCACCAGATGACCCGCCCAGCCAACGGCGAAAAGCTTCCACTTCTAGCCAATAGAATTACAGGTTAAGCCAAAGCCCTTCAAGCAACTACTTGGTTATGCATAAAAAAGCGCGGTTTTATTTTTACAGAAAATGGTGGAACTTTCTGTTAACACAAAATTAAACATAATTGTGATATCTCTTGATCATTTTTCCACCTTAGAATATGTTTCTCATTATCTTTTAACTTCATGATTCTTCCAGTTGTACCTGACCATGGGGTTGTGGAGGCACATTTTTTTGTTTTGTGTTCAGTTTATCTAGCGCCAGATGTGAGCCATAACTGAAATGTTTGACCATTCAGTTGACCATGTCCAACCGACCACAAAGCAGCATTCCGATCAATTGTTATTGTTGAACTGCCGATTAAGTATAATACGTTTTACGAGAAATGTTGACGACCGCTGATATTGTTGGCATGTGTCTAAGGCGCGTTGACATTTGGTATGTGAAAGCATTTACGACTGACATGCCTACGTCTCGCGCCATCTTCCACATGTCAGGTCGACCAATGGGAGAGAGAAAAGCCTGAGGGCAGAAACCAAGGGAAAAAAAGATCAGTTTCGAAAACAAAACTTCATTTACCGTTAAAGTCATTTTGATTACGAAGCGTTTTCTCGATCTTTGCGTCTAAGTTTCGCAACCACTTTGCAGACAATGGCGCGCCAATGATGGAACACGTACTGCTATTTGCATATCGTGTACCCCATAACCGTCCAGTCCTTCAGATAAAAGACAACACGTCAAGTTGGAGGCTCAATGTGGCAATGTAATGATTCGAACACATTTGAAAAAAGCTAGAGGCTATAATAATAAATTGACTACAAGACATAAAACAATTTCATGAGTCAGACAATCCTTTTTTTTTTCAAGACAATCAAAATGAATTGTTTTCGATCATTTAGCAGATTTAACCCTACAAGGCTTGTTTTAGAAGCATTACACAACATCCGCGTTAATTAAATGTTTCCCAAAATAGAACAGCACCCGAAGGATTGATTGTGTTACACATTTGAGGAACTAGAGCAACAATTCCGTTTGGCAACCAAGGAAAGAACAATCAATTCGCTTCAACAAACAGCCCAGTTTGAAATGTGTACACAGTCACTGACAAGAGAAGCAGGGCGGGAAAACGATCGATTGGGTCTCCGTGGTTTTATCGATTTAACATCACCCAAGCGATGGCTAGTTCACGACCACTTTTATTCCCAACAGATCATCTCTTTTTTCGACGACCAACATTTGAAAACAAATTGCAGTAAAAAGAAATGCATAGGAGGACAAGGAGACCACCGGTCACCGTGTTATCAGCCACCAGATCAGAACCGAATTGCATTTTCAATCGCCGTTATCGTTTGAAAATCAGACGGAAATTATTACGAGCCATCGTGTTGGGAAGTGATGACTCGAATTGCGTCCTCGGCGATGTCCAGTTGGCTGCCCGTTTGGAAATGGCCCTGCTCGATCCACTTCCACGACCGCACACCGACGTCGCCAGAATTTGGTTACGTTACTCATTTCACGTTGCTGATTATTTCCAGAGCGAGAGGATCGCTGCCATTCAGCCATCTCTACTTGAACGTGTCAGCCAATCGAAATTCTTGAAACCGTCTGGATGTCGTTCAGTTTGGGAAGATTCGCTCGAGGTGGACATTCGTAAGAGTTACAATCGTTTTGTAAAGACGGCAGCCCTGGATTTCATTCTAAGCGATGGCAGTTCTCTCAACTGGACTTGTAAACGTGACCAACCACTTCTGATGGCCAGGAGCTGCCCCCGGCCAACCGAACGCCACCGACCCATGATAGCCGTGCAACGTTCACTTGGTCGCAAGCTTTGCGTTCACCATTTTTACGGTAGCAAATTGATCGCTCTTTGGTACAAGTTTATCAGGTTGGTGAACCATAAAATGAATGAAAACCTACGTTGGTAGAAAGTTAAATTTCGTTGGAAAACAGGCCGATTGACTGGCGAAATTGTTCACGTCGAGACTACTGGGAAATTGGCGAACTAAAAACCAACTGGGAAAAAGAATTATTAGCAGCCGAACATCGGTTGGTCGACGGATGGCAGACAATCGTCAAAAGCATCGCTAAATATGTAAAAGATTTCCCTCAGATAATGACACAATAATTTATGTTCAATTTCAAATAGGCGTTGAGGAAAAAAGTGACTTTGCCATCAGACGGCAATATCAGTCTTATTTGCCGGACACTGGATGCCCTCGTCGGCCTGTTGCTCCAGCAATGGCGAAAGGAAAGCATGACCAATTTTGGTCAGTGCTTGTATCACGATGGCTACTTGAAAATCGAAGTATCTTATTTTTTTGTTCATCCAATCTTGGGGAAATGCATACATAAAATAAAAAAACGGAATATTCTTTTAAGCATCAGGTGATGTTTGTCATTCACGTGTCGATGAAGAACGGCCAGCTGAAATTCGATCCGCCCGTCCAAGATATCAGTGAAGCCTGGGGACAATTTTGTGATTTGCTGTCCGTGGCCGCCTACCGGGCACTTCAGTCCAGCAGCATCGTTTTCGACATGATTAAAAATCAAATCAACGGTCAGACCCACACTGATCATATTCCTTCTATCAAGGTAACAGTTAAAATAACTAAAAAGCGAATTTTAAACAGTTAAATATTTTCAAAATTTCCATCATTTCGCTTATAAATGTTAATCGATTGCAATAATATTCAAATTTTATGGTTGTTTTTTTGTGGTGACGTTGATCATTTGCATATTGTTTTTTGCTTTTGAATTTAGTTTCCCTCCCTCCTTAAACTACTCTGGAAAAAAAAATGGTTTTCCTTTGATTTGGTTTGGGGTTGAGACATGAAAATCGACTCCCTGGGGGAGAACTTTGCATTAATTTTAGTTTCCCCCCTCCCCGTGGTTTTCCATGGCCTTGACAGCTGATTTCTTTACCCAGCCTCCCGAAGAACAATTGCCCAATAGGAGGGCATTTGAGATTCGATGAATTTCTTCGACTTATGGCGCACTTTTCAATGAGCACTCGAATTAGTGAGATGCTAATTCTGAATTCCCCTTAGTTAACTGGGATTAGTTTAATTAATCAGACCACTAGTCATAATTTCTAAGTGTACGTACAATTGTTTACTGTGTGCTATTCAATTTTCAGTTCTTTGAAAATATCAGCTCTGGTTTAAAATTAATTGTTTTAAAATCGATTAGGTGAAGACACCTTCGGAATTTTTGGACCACATGCGACAGGTGATTGCAGATGCTTTTCGAAATGACGAAAATATTCTCACTGGAGCTCTGGAGAAATTCCTCGTCTTTGCTTGTTTTTTGAAAGAAAACTCGGTAAATTGCAATTGTTCATTACAACACTCGTTATTCATTATTTAGAGGGAAATGTTATTAGGATGAATTCGAAGATTTGGATAAACCAGGTGTCGATTTCGATCTTCTTCGAGAAAGAATCGAACATTATCGAGAGGTGCTCAAAAAGATTGAAGCCGATTTGCCATGCACGTTGTCAGTCGGTCAGCGTTACCTGGTCCAACTGGGAGGACTCAGGTCGGCTCTGAAAAACAAAATCGCATCAATAATCGACCGACTTCTCACGCGATTCAGCAAGAACTTTACATCATCAGCCACCACGTACCTGCTTTGCATAATTTTTGTTTAAATTTACGTATTTTAAATGTCTTTCCAAAGTATCTGTCAAGATTATGCGGAATACGCCGACATGGCCCTGACTGTGCCGCAGACGACGGCACAGTGGATCCACCAGCGGGATCAAGTGTGGCGATTGGTGGAGATGACATTGCCCGAGGCAGACGACCAAATCCTCAAGATCCTGCGTTGCTACCTGTTCATGTGCGACCAGATGAAAGTGAACGAAACTCATTCGGCACTGGCGCGAGAAGTCATCATGTGGAAGAGACGGATGAACGCGTCGCAAGTCGAACACGGTCGTCTGCTCAGACGGAAGAGAACCGAATTAGAAGAGGCTCTTAAAGTACGTCAATAAATTAAGTACTAAAAATCAAGTCAATAAAGCGAACACAAAAACTTGTAGAACAAACGGGGAAGAGTGGCGGAAAATGTGACCGTCTACAACAACATAATGGATAGCTTTCAGAAAATGGGTGATATCGAAGCATTGGGCCAGTACGTCGTCCAGGCCCGATCACTTCTTTTCCGTCTGGAAGAAGCCATCCGCAACGTCCAAGGCATCAATGAAGAGGAAGTCTATTTCGAATGGGAAGTCACCGAATATCCTACACTTGGCCAGGTAATTATTACAACCGTTATTTCAATCGATGATTGACTTGATGGAATCTGACAGGTCCGGGAACGTTTGACACCGTTCTTGAATTTTTTCGAGATGTCTTCGACTTTTCTGAACCAGCAACAGAGTTGGCTGGACAGCCGTCTGGGCTCTTTCAATCCGGATACGATCGTCCGTGAAACAGAGAACTTTTCTCAGAGTTTATCGACGGTGGAGGAACAACTGCCAGATGTCTCTGACGTTCGCCACCTGTTGAGTCAAGTCGAAACTAAATTGCGCGATTTCAATAAAGTCTTGCCGCTCATCCGCACACTGGGCAATCCAGCTCTAAGAGAACGACATTGGGAGCAGATCTGGGACACTGTCGGTGTCCGGCTCAGTTCGGAAGCGGCCACATCGCTGCAGCAGTTACTGGCCTTGCAGCTCAACGAGCACTTGAAAAAGATTGAAGTGATCAGCAATTCGGCAACGCAGGAAATGTCATTAGAAAACTCGTTGCTCCGAATGAAGAATCAATGGCTTCACGTGATGCTGCCCGTCGAGAATTACAGAGTGGGCGAAGGTAAAGTGTTGGGCAAGGTGGATACCATCCAGCTGCTGGTCGAGGATCACATGATGGAAACGCAGATTATGAGGAGGTCTCCTTACGTTAAACCGTTCGAAAAAGATGCAAAGGAATGGGAGCAGCAATTGAATGATCTGCGGGTCCTCTTGGAACATTGCGTTTTCATCCAGGACCGTTGGTGCAGCCTGGAACCGCTGCTAACGTCGCCAGATGTGCTCAGCATCGCTCCCGAAGAGGCCCGCAAATTCAGCGCCATCGATAAAGTAAAACAGAATTTCAAAATTGAATTTGCATCTTTATTTGATCGTTTTGTCATAGAATTGGAGGGATGTGCTGGGTCTGATTGCTCAATGCAAACAAGTCTTTTCGCTACTCTACGCCGAACGGATGAACGAACGTCTCAACGTCTGCATCCAGCAGGTCATTTTTAAAAACAGTTTTCGAAATTTAAAAACATTTTCGTAATCGATGGCGATGACGAGCAGATCCAGCAATTAGAAAAGAACCTGCAGAATCTGATGGAGAACAAGCGATTGCAATACCCTCGATTCTTTCTGCTGGCCGAGGACGAGTTGAAACGGCTGCTGTCGTTATCAAGAGATCCGCACAGGTTCGCCACTTGCCTTTGGCGACTCTACGAAGGCGTCCACAACTTGGAATTTACAGCTGAGAACGACGTGACGCACGTCGTCTCAGCCGCAGGTGAACGTCTGCCACTGAAAGAGCCCGTCAGCTACGCAAAATGCAAGGGTCAGCTGGACAAGTTCCTTAATCAACTGGAAGCCGTTCTCAAACAAACGCTCATTCAGGTTCTCATTTTTCCTTTGAAATTCCATCAAATGTAGACGTAAGACGTTGAATAATTACGTCGTTGCAGGTGATCACGGAGACGTTGAAAGATTTCGACGGAACCGATTTGAAGATGCTTTTATCGGCTCCATCGCAAATCGCCATCTTGTCCGTCCAGGTGTACTGCACGAGTGCCATAGACGCGGCCTTCGAATCCGGCCGTTTACTGCAGGACGACGTGGCTGGAAAACTCGATTCGTTTCTCACTAATTTACAGAAACAGTTGGCCGCCTCTTCCGATCCCGTTCATCGTCTGACGGCCGAGTCCGTCACGCTGATCGCCCTTTACTATCGCGATTTGTTGCGTGATTTAACGTCGACGGAAGACCAAGCTGCGGCCGTCCTTGCGTGGGAGGCGTCGCTGAAATTCCGCTGGATCGAAAATCAAGTCCAAATCCACGTGCTGGACATGCGTCTCGAGTACGGAATGGAATACATCGGATTGCCACCGCGGATGGTCGCCTACGCCGATGCTAAACGCATCGCCCTGATCATCACCAACGCCCTGTGTCACCATCTAGCGGGTATTTTAGTCGGAGAACCTCGAACTGAGCTCCTGGAGAGTCTGTCGCATTGCCTGGGCCAGCGATTGGTCCGTTTCGATTGTTCGGTGCGTGTCGGAGCGGGTGACATCTTGCGGCAGATCCGTGGCGCCACGACCTGCGGCATTTGGTTGTGCTACCATCGATTGGATGCTCTGGAAAGACCGACCATATCCTTCATGACGTCCCTGTTGGTCCAGCTGCAAAATATGGCGTCTACCACGCCACCGTGGCTGGAACTCTCCGAATCCGGAATGCCTCAATACGGAATTTTCTGCCTGACCGAGACGGCCCATTACCATCACAAATATTTCGACGCCAATCTCAAACGGACGACTAACCTCTCCCTTCCGGAAGTCGACGCCCTGGCCCAGATCCTCTTTCCCGGCCCGTGGGCTGCCGTTGTCGGATTCCTCGATCACTGCCGGAAGCCGGAAGATAAAGACGAACAGCAATCGTCTGCCATTGGAATTCTCAAGCAAATTTTCGCCACGTCCAGGAGGTCGAGTTTAAGCGCGGCCTTAGATTCGTGGCAATCGGCCAGGCTTCCGCTGGATCAGGCGGCCGACGGTACCAACAGAAATTGACTCAGATCATTCCAGGTGATCAACTTGTCAAATCCGACTGGACCAAAGATCCTGTGGTCATGGCCTGTCCAGCTGCTTGCCAGACGTTGCGGCTTCACTTGACGGAGCAAATCAAGTGGAAGTTGTCCCACCTGTCGCAAGCCTTCCAGTACGCTAGACTGCCCGTTTTACTCTACGGCCTACGTTTCAGCGGCAAGAGCGCCCTCTTACGCATCCTGATCGAGTCCCTACGGCTGGCCAAACCTCAACGGCCCATCACGATGGAAAGGATTTGCATCGGAGCCTACGGTGAAGAAGATCTGATGAGCGACATGTCGACGTCCATCATCCCTCAGCTCGTCCAGCGCAGCTTGGATCCGGACAAAGGTGATCTGCTCATCGTCCTCAACGGCCTCTGGATGACGGCCGTTCAGGATGTCCTGCTGGAAGCTCTATCGACTGAGGGCCGTGGAATTCTCATCCTGCCCAGCACGGAGCAGACGAGATTGCCCGATCACGTCCATTGGGTCTTTGAAATGAACAGCATCGAACACGTTTCCCCAGGTCACGTGGCCCAATGCCGGCTCATCCATCTGAACGGGCAGAGTCATTTGACGTGGGACAGTCTGGTCCAGTCTTGGCTGGCCACTTTGCCGGCCCGTTCTCCATTTTCTCGATCCGCTTTTGCACGTGATGCTGCCCGCTGTGCTGGACTACGTCGACTCATCCGTGGACGACAAGATGCGAACGGCCAGCGGTTTTCATCCGATCAAAGCTGTCAAACACCTGCTGGCCCTTGTCCGTTGTCTGACTGATCCTAGCGCCGAAGCCTTGGCCAAAAAACAGGCCACTTTAGATCCGGACATGAGGTGCCAACTCCAGGCGTCCGTCATCTTCTCCATCCTGTGGACGTTGGCCGTTCCGGCCTACATGGACAGCAAATCAGCCTTCGATGAATTTTTCCAGCAACAGATGGACGTCTGCGTGTTGAATGGTCATCTCTTTGCATCGGCCAAACCGCCAACCGATGGAGGCACTGCCTTTGATTTCAAACTGATGCTCCAATGGGGCCAGTCAGAGGCCGGCAAATACAACGGGCCGTTATGGCAATTGTGGGGCGAAGAATTGCGCTCGTTGCCTTCACTGTCCAGGGAAATTCCGGTCAATGAGCTGTTCATCGCCACGGCCGATTCTCTGCGATGTCATCATTTGATGTCGCTTTTTATCCATTGCGCAATCCCTTGCGTTCTCATCGGTCCCCGCTCGTCCGGCAAAACGGCCACGGCCCGTCATTACCTGCGCACGAGGCTAAATCGAGCGACGCATCAAGTCATCATCGTCAATGTCTCGAAATCGCTGGACGCTTCAACCGCCCAGAAAATCCTGATGGGTCAGATGGAACGTCGAAGAAAGTCCGTCTACGGTCCTACGGTTTGGTTTTTATCCCGTTGTTGTTTTATGATGAAATATTTCAATTTTTCCCTTTTTTACTTTCATTTTCTATGCAGATGGGCAAGAAAGCTGTCGTTTTCTTCGACGACATGCAGTCGGAAACGTTGAATTTCAGGGCGTCCAATCGGGTGGACATGCTGCTCAAGCAGTGCATTCAACACGGACAGGTGAGTCCAACTCATTAAATTAAATTGATTCGTGAACTTGTCGTTTGAAAGATATGGGGATGTAGCTCAGATGGTAGAGCGCTCGCTTAGCATGCGAGAAGTAC
Source organism: Daphnia magna (assembly GCF_020631705.1). Taxonomy (NCBI): domain Eukaryota; kingdom Metazoa; phylum Arthropoda; class Branchiopoda; order Diplostraca; family Daphniidae; genus Daphnia; species Daphnia magna. Next base: position 228,594 of record NC_059186.1, on the reverse strand, counting down.
GGGGATCGATACCCTGCATCTCCATTTTGCTTACCTTTTTGGGCGTTTCTGGAGCATTCAGGTCACCTGTCCAGACGTTGTGCGCAAGAAAACCCTGAGAAAGCTATAGTTGTTTTGATTGGGTTTTTGAAATTTAATTTTCGTTTTTCTTCTAATTTAAATTTCATTTTTCTTCTAATTTAAATTTCATTTTTAAATTCTGACGCTTCACGTGGATGTCGGGATCCCCATTTGCTATTTTTTTATGGCTATTTTTTTTTTTTATTGTTAATGTTTTGTACGAGGGGATGTAGCTCAGATGGTAGAGCGCTCGCTTAGCATGCGAGAAGTACGGGGATCGATACCCTGCATCTCCAAAAAGTTTTTTTTTTATATTAGCGGCTAAGGCATTCAGGTCACATGTCAGGGATTGTCGTGGACAGTGCCCAAAAATAATTGAGCAAGGTTTTCGTTTCCGTGCTGTACTACTCTGTGATAGCCTGGGATATAATTAGTCTATAACCGATGTAGGTTTTCATCTTTTTTTTTAGCTGAATTGGAAAGCGGGGAATTGCATATCCATCGTGACGTCTGATTCTATCAAATGTCAAAAATTTAATTATGTTAAATTAGAAAACTGATAATACGGGGATGTAGCTCAGATGGTAGAGCGCTCGCTTAGCATGCGAGAAGTACGGGGATCGATACCCTGCATCTCCAATTAAATTTTGTTGTTACTACTTTAAATCGAAATCCTATAAAATTCATTATATTATTTTTTGCCCCCACTAAGTCAAGGTATGTTTTATGTTAGGCAAAAATATTGAAACCATTTGAATCGAATCTTGCAGGTGTATTTCTTATTTTTGTTGCCCTACGAGGAGTGAAATTATGATTTATTGGCTTGACCGGTTCACGAATTAGAACAAAGCCGTCCGCGGCTTATACTTTTTTTAATTGATTTGATTTTTCAGGGGATGTAGCTCAGATGGTAGAGCGCTCGCTTAGCATGCGAGAAGTACGGGGATCGATACCCTGCATCTCCAATTAAATTTTATTGTAGTCATTCTAAATTAAAATTCAATTGAATTTCAAATTCTTCTTTGTTGTTCTCACTAAGTCGCGGTATGTTTTAAATTAAGCAGAAATTTGAGAAACTTTTTTGCTTCGAATTTTTCTGGTTTATTTCTTAATTTTGTTGCCTTTCCAGTAGAGAAATCTTGAATTTATTGGCTTAACCGGATTCTCGAATTAGAGCAAAACCGTCCGCGGCTTAAATTTTTTAAAATTGATTGAATATTACAGGGGATGTAGCTCAGATGGTAGAGCGCTCGCTTAGCATGCGAGAAGTACGGGGATCGATACCCTGCATCTCCAAGAAGTTTTTTAAAGCTTTAAATTTCGAAATTAGGTCAAACGCTATTTTCAGACGTTCTCCCTAATCGAGCTGTGTATTCAAATTTCAGTAAACCAAGACTTTGCCATCTATTTCCATGCGTAGATTGTAAAATAATCGTCTTCTTATCGCTCTGCTATTTAAGGCGCGTTTTGGCGTCTACCTGGTTGATCAGGAATGAGGTTGAGTTGCGATCAACCGCATTTTTGTGTCAACCTGGTTGAACTGAACCAATGTTTTGGCGACAACTGATATTTCCCCCCTTGGTTGAGGTTCAACTTCAACCGCCAATCTATATGGCCGAGTTCTACCATGGTCCTAGAGCATGGTAGAACCAGAACCGAAGCAGACGACCCAACCCCTTTTTCTTTGCCGAATACAATTGTTATATGACAAAGCATTCACGAATAATTTTAAAAAAACTAGCAGACGTTATTATTTTTTTTTTCATTTTCCCTTGTCCACCATTTTTCTTGAAGACTGGCGGAAAAAAATAGAAGGGGTAAAATTAGGAACAAGAAAATCAAAGAATTAACAAAACTTTCAAACCTGATGCAGTAATCAGTTGGGCACACTGAATCGAGAATCGACAGCGTATAAATTATAAAATTAATAAATATTGACAGCACATAGCAGACAACCTAAGATAGAGAGAAGGGGAGAGGGGACACAAACACCACTGCCACATTTTATGAAAATTGTGGTTTTCGCCGAATAATGAAGTGGTGGGTAGGGCTCGGCCCCGGTTCTCGAAAACCCGGTTTACCCACGGTTCGTCGCCCAAAAAAGTCGCCCATGAGCGATCCGGGTAGTCTATTTGCCAAAGTGGGTAGCTGGGCGGATTTGATGGGCAAACCGGGTATACCCACCGCCATCTTGGAAAATGGCGGCTTGCAAAGCCCCAAGTTAAATTAAAAGGGAGGGTAGCAAAAAAATTTTTGTGGCGGGAAATTCAAAGGGCGTCACTTGATTTCAGGGAAAAACTCGGGTAATCGGGTAGGAAATCGGGGATAACCGGGTAATGGAAACGGTTTTCGAAATTGTATTACCCACATGGTACCCGGGTAGGAAGTGGGCACAAAGTCTTAGGAACCGTTACCCACCGGATCCAATTTTTTTGCTGAGAAGACCTACCCATTCGCCCAAATACCTACCCATTGGGCACGGGGCCGAGCCCTAGTGGTGGGCGCGACTTCGGCTCAACTTTCATTTTGGTGTCAACTGAAATGTAAACTTGGTTAGTCCGACTTCGACCAACCGAGTTGATCTAAAATCCATTTTGGTGTCAACCTTATGGTTGAGTTCAACTCAACCAGGTAGACGCCAAAACGCGCCTTTAATATCCCACCGTTATGCAGTACAACACAAACAGTTAAACGTTTAGCGCCATTGGTTAGGATAACTTTTGATGTTTATTTGATTTAAACCGCCTTCTTTTATAAATAGGAAAAAAAAAAGAAATTTTGATGGATGGAAAAAATAATAGATTTTTTTTCCAAAAAAAACCTTGAACTAGTAAATGAAAGTCCTTTGTTGTGGGCTGACCCACATAGAATACATTGCCAACAGCAATTTGTGGTTGTTTTCGGGAAAGGTGGGGAGTGAGAAAAACAATTTCTTTGAAAGTAGAAATCGTTCAACATCATAGGGTCACACAATTGCCTTAGAATCTAATCTGAACCGCTTGGGAGATTTTTCTGAATAGACATCAAGGGGAACGCCGTGAGCCACCCGAAGTGGATTGATGGACAGGTAGGGCGGAGCACCTGATGTTTGTGTGCCTATCTAGAACTTGAGTTTTAGAATAAAACTACGCACACACACACACACACACACAAATCCGCTATGATATTCATTTTGTTGTTCATGTTGATTTCTCCCTGTCATCCGCTTAGCTGGATATTTTTCAACAACAACAATTTACATTTTCCCTTCATTTTTTTAAAATGCTGTTATTTATGTTAAAAGGTATTCGATGGTCTGGAAGGGGGTCCGTCCAATTTAATTGACATCAACTTTGTGGCGACGACTCGCGTTTGGAACGATGACGTCGTCGACGAAGACGACGAGCAAGAACGGCAACCGGACGAGATCCTGCAAACGTTCGCTCCGGTTGTTACAGAGCCGCCCAGTTTAGAAACGGCATCCACCATCCTGTACCGGATGCTCATGTGGCACCTGGACGCCCGCGGCTTTGCCAAGGAATTCGACGCCGTCATCGATCAGATGATCAGCGCCTCGATGGGCCTTTATGGCATCCTCATCCAATGCCCAGTCATGGCCGCCTATCCGGCCCGTTGCGGTTGCCGCTGGAATTTGCGCGACTTGATGCGCTTCACGCACGGACTCTTGCTCTCCGTTCCAGAATCGATCGAAGACGTTGGCGCCATGAAACGCCTCTGGCTTCACGAAGCCGTTCGCGTCTATTCGGATCGACTTGCCTTGATGGAGCCGACGGCCCTAGTGGCCCAGTACGTGGAACAATCGTGCCAGACCCACTTCCAGGCCACCGTTGCCGACCTGTTCGCTCAAATGGACATGGTGGAATTGGCCGACATAGCCGATATGAACATCAACACGATTTTCTTTTGCGATTTCTCCGATCCCAAGTCGGAATCGAGGAGCTACGTCGAAGTCATGGACATGGAACATTTGACCAGGGTCGTCAATGGCTACGTCACCGAGTACAACAACATGAACAAACGGCCCATGCATTACGTCAACGTCTTCCGCCATTTGATGCGCACAATGGCCAAGGCGTCGAGGGTCCTCAAACAGCCCAGCGGCCATTTGATTCTCGTTGGACCCAAAGGCGTCGGCCGACACACTTTAGCCCGTCTGGCGGGCCACGCTTCCGACTCTACGGTCCACCAATACGAGTCGAGTTGCCCCGACGCTGGCGATAGCAAAGGAACAACCTGGAACGTCAGCGATTGGACGAACGCTCTCAAATTCGCCCTGATCGACGCCGCCGATGACGACAAGAAATGCGTCTTTATTTGCTCCGACGTCGAGTTCCAGCGGCCTGAATGTCGCTCACTCGTCAATCACATTGTTTCGCACGGCGATCTGATGTACCTGTTTGACGCCAGAGAGCGAAACGAGTTGGTGGAACAAATGAGGGCCATCGACCTGCAAAAGGAGAAGACACTTCAGGTCATTTTCATGTCCGATTTTAACCAAAATTTATTGATTGTAAACTCCATTTTGAAATGAAATGAACGTAGACGGACGGGAGCCCAGCATCGTTAAAGGCAATGTTCGAGACTCGGATGTGGGAGCAGATCCGCATTGTCATCATCTTGTCTTGCGAACAGTACAACGACATCATGTTGAACGAGTGCCCTCAAATCGCCTCCGCCTGCCAAACCGTATGGATCCGCGTGAGTTTTTCTTCCCGCCATTCGCGTTCAAATCATAGATTCTAATAATAATTTTTTCTTGATTCCTGATTAGCCATGGCCGTCTGAGGCTGTTGCCGACATAGCGTCCAGTTGTTTCAAAGAGCTCGATCTCGATGCCGACCAGAAATCTTGGCTAATGGCCGTCATCAAATTAGTTCACGCATCGACCGATGGAGGGCACCACCATGCAGACAGCCACCAGCCCCTCTGTCAGAGGTACGGGCTGATGATGGATTTCCTCCACGTCGCCGTCTCTTTGACGAGGAACTTTAAACAAGAGTTTAAAAATCGCAAGCAATTGTGCTGCCAAGCCGTCGAAAAGCTGCAACTGGCGGGCCAGCGCGTCTCCGAAATGGAGGCCGTTGCCCAGCAATGGAAAGACGCTCTGGCGGGTCTCAAAACATGGCAAGATTCCTCACGGCCTGATGACAAAGTTGCGCGGACGGAACGCGATATCGAGCAGATCTCTTGTCAGATCGACAGAGCCAAAGATTTGCTGGCCAGTTTGGACGTCTACCAACAAGCATGGAGGCGCCAGGTGGTCAGCCTGGAAGATCGCATTCGTTGCTGTCAGGCGGATTGCAGTCTGACGGCGGCCGCTTTAGTTTACGGCGCCGAATTGAAAGAATCTCAACGGGTGGAGATGTTCCGCCATTGGGTGGAGCGATGCCGGGCAATGACTCCGGCTGACCAGCCTAATATCATCACCCTCCCGATAGATGGCGCTGATTACCTGTCGCTGTTGGAGCCCCAAGTGCTCGAAGTGGAATCGGCCTGGATCATGGCCAATTTGGCCAGAGACGGCCACTGCGTCCGCAGCGCCGTGGCGTTACGTCACATCCAGCGAGTGCCGCTCTTGATCGATCCGCACAACGTGGCCGAACGCTGGATCGACACCCTCAATGCCAACAAGGAGAATCGACCGACTTACCTGCACATGAGCGCGCCGGACTATCTGGAACCGTTGGCCGGAGCGCTCCAGCTGGGCACGGTGGTCGTCATCGACATCACGCAAACCGAGCTCGATCCGGCCATTGTTCCGCTCATTTTGAAACAGACGTTCACCCAAGCTTCTAGTAATTACATCAAATTAGGTCCCGATGTGGTCGAATACGCTTCCGAATTCCAGTTGTACCTGCGCACTCAATCGACCCTGCAGGACGTCGACCTGCAACTGCGTCTCTGCGTGACGATCGTCGATTTGACGCTGGAACAGCCGGGCATCAACGACACGCTGGTATCGGCTCTGGTCAACAGCGAACGGCCCGACACGGAAGAGAAGATCCAACTGTGCAAACAAATGTCGGAGCTGCGTTGCCAGCTCGACGAAACGGAGCAGAGTTTGCTCAACATCCTATCGCAAAGCGATCCGGATTGGATTGAAAACGACGCTGTCATCACGTCCCTATTGCCGGCCATTACCCAGTCGAAATTGCTCAAAGAGAAGCTGGACGTCGTGTTGCAGACTCGCGAGCGGATGGAAACCCAGCGGCAGAGTTTCGCACCGACGGCCATTTTGGCTGTGCAGATTCTATCGTCCCTCTGGCGGATGGAGGCCCTCTTCCGGCGATTGCGTTTTCCTTTAGCCAATTTCTGCGACGCTGTCATCGCTTGCCTGGAAGATGGCGAAGGCGATCAAGCGGATGAATTCGATTCAAATACAAGCACCGGCCGTAAGCTGGCCGCCCGTCTTTTCAGCCGCAAATTGAAGTCGGGGCTCAACCGCGTCCAGCGACTCTTGGCATCGCTGCTCCTATCCTATTGCGTGGCTAGAAGCGAAAAACTCTGCCGGGCCTCGTTCGTTCATCACCTGGCGTCTGGACAGCTGGACCAGATCAATACGGCGCATCACAAGGTCTCCATGGATGATTCGCTTGTCACGCTCCGATCCTGATTGGGACGAATGGGTGGCCGAAGTCCAGGTGGAGGACAACCGCTGGCGTTTCGCTGCTGCAGTTGAGACGATGTCGCAAAAATTCTTGAAAATTAGCCAAAAAGTGGAATTCACCGATTACGTGACGTCGATAGCCGATGTCAGTTGTGTCACGCCGCTGTTGATGTTCGTTGAGCCGGGAGTCGACTTGTTGGCCGTTATGTCCAGGCTTTGTCGTGAATTCGATTTTCCAGAAGACCGGGCCCGTTTTGCAGCCGTGGCCGGATTGGACAGTTTGAATTGGGCTGAAGTGGAGGATTGCGTTCGTCGTGGCAACTGGTTGGTGCTGCAAGGATTCGCCCACCTTCGTTCCATGGTTAACAACGTGCGAGTCTTGCTGGAACATCTGGCTGTAGATAACATTTCGGCTGAATTCAAATTGTTCATCCTCTGGGATGCGTTTGATGACGAAGATGATGACGATGGGATCACATCGGCCGAACGCAGACGAAGACAACTACCGAAGCTTCTTATGGAAAATTGTCAAACCGTCTACGTCGAGCATGTCCACACTATGGAAGATTGTTTTCAGGTATGATGAACTAATTTTTTTCTTTGATTTTCCGAAGTATATCCGATATCTATTTATTGTTTAGCCTTTTGAACGGTAGTATGGCTTGTTAGCTCAGTTGGTTAGAGCGCCGTGCTAATAACGCGGAGGTCATGAGTTCGATCCTCTTACGAGCCAAATCTTTTTTCTCTTTCGGTTTTTTTATCATTTTCGTTTCCGTGGGTAGGCCACTCCAATTTTTTTTCTGAATTCAACAAAATCCAAATTCGTTTAAATTGATTTTAAAGTCTAGAAAAGGGTGATTCGGCTAGTCCAAATTTTCTGTTTAACAGATTTAAAATAGAATGAGCCTTTGGAAATTATCATAACGTTTTAGCCTCGTTACAAAAGAAAGCAGAAAACTTAAGAAGGATGCTTGCCGAAACCCATATTTGGAGAGTCTGTCTGTTCCATTCCCCATCCTGAAAGAATGCAAGCAATGGCACTGCATGCCACAACCGTCCCCTAAGGCTATGCTTCCCCCTCTCTTATCAGCCCATTCCAACATATCGACTTTCTCCTAGTCGCGTTTCGAATAGAATGAGTTTAGCGTTACTAACTGCACACCAATTCAATTTTCATCTCCAATATTTACTTTAACCACTTTTTAATTAATGAACTTTATTCTACTAGTAAGCTGCTTTCTTTTGAAACTATTTTTCGTTCAATTTTCAATGCGTATAACTTAAAGCCAGCAATTTAAATAATTGGGTTGTCGTCGATGCAGTTTTCTTTGCCAAAAGACATATAAGCTAGCTCGAAACTAGCTAAAAGCATACTTACCTGGCTCAGAGGCAACCATGATCATGAAGGTGGTTCCTCCAGGGCGAGGCCTTTCCATTGCACTACGGTTGGGCTGACCCTTGCGATTAACCCAAATGCGGTTAACTCGGGAGTACAATTTTTGGTAGTGGGGGACTGCGTTCGCGCCGTCCCCTGATGTTTAAATTAAAATAAATGCCTTACTAACGAACTTAAACTTTTTATGCTAGTTGAGTTAAAATCAAACTTATTCTGATACGGGAAAGTTGTGGAAATCCTTAGCGAATGCGCGTAATGCAATTTTGATTTGCACCGTAGAACGAAGGGATGCACACGGTGCCAGGCTTCTAACCGGCTACATCGTTAATGTGCTGCTAGTCGAGTAGGAATGCCGTATAATGAGGTAACGACTGTGAAGGAAAAATTGTTTAATCCCATTTTTGGCAAAGTACGGGTTTTTATTTTTAAGACAACCCGTAGGAATTTCCATTTTGACCATAAATTTTCAGCATATACGGGGTATTTTTCACTCTCAAAAAGGATTAGGGTGAAACGAGTTTCCACTTTGCCGATGGCTGTAATGAATAGTTTTTTGTTTTGCGCTACTATACCGACTTTTGAAAAGTTTATTGCCGTCTTCTCTTTGCCGACAATCAACTCGTGTTTGATTTGTATATTCGTGGAAGTAGTTTATGCCTTTTGGAAAGCTGGTAGTGCCAGTAGCACGGCTATATTCTAACGCACAGCAACGGAAAAACCCAAGTTGCATTTTTGATTTCAAAACAATGGTTGCATGATGCCCGATTGCATCCACGTGGACTAAAAAAAAATAATAAAAGGCGTTGCCAAAACCACGTGATTCTGGACACAACTGAATGACGCAAGGCGTCATCAATCGTGCAAATTAATCACGCACTATAGTCGTTTGAAACAGAATGAATTTCACAATGTAATGCGGTTTTCGATGGAATTCCGGTTTTTCTAATATGTTTGTCCCAAGTGGCATAACCTTATAAGTTGAACGTACAACTTTCAATTAAAAATGAGTTTTCCCGCCAAAATTGACATAATTAGTTATGAAAGCTAGGTATTTAAATTGAGGGGAAAACCAATACTGGTGAACTAATTTCATAGTGTACCAATTCTGGTTTTTCGAACAAAGTTTTTATGAACAGCTTGTTTTATTCTTGCAAAGTTTTTGGGATGTTTAAAAGGGACTTTGCTGTTTGAAAAGTCAATAGATATAAACGAATTTTAGTAAGAAATTGTCAACGGCCATACCACGTAGAACTCACCCGGTCTCGTCAGCTCCCGGAAGTTAAGCTACGTCGGGTCCCGTTAGTACTTGGATGGGTGACCGCTTGGGAATACGGGATGCTGTTGGCATTTACTCTATTTTTCGCTCTATTTTTTAAATCAAAGGACAACTAAAAACTCATGCCTACTTAAAATATAGAAGAAATCTTTAACCAAATGCTCATTTTATGAATCATCTTTGGCATGTTTTTAAAATTTACAATCCGTTCTCCTTCATTAAAATTTGAGCAATAAGCTCATCATAAGACATTCAAAAAAATTAAGACGTAAAAATGAACCCTTATAGTTATTTCGCTTTAAACATTGGCAGTCTTATAATAATAATCAATAATTTTAAACAAATCATTTAAAAATGGGCTTCTTTTTTTAATGGCAGGAATTCATCCGTTCTTCGGATTTCGACCGGCTGATGAACGATCCTCTGAGGGCGTGTGCCAGTTACCCGCTCAAAATAAAAACGGCCGCTCTATTGCTGGTCCTCCGTTTGGTCGTGTGGGACCGTTGGGACTGTCTGGTGCCTCTCGTTGAATTGTGGCAAACTGCCAAACAAATCGCCACGTTGACCTCCGTTAAAAATCACGACTGGGCCGCCACGTTTCATCGAGTGACCATCGGCAACTTGGAAGAGTACGTTCCCTTCCCAGTACCGCCAAGAATTCGTCTGCCGCTTCCTTCCGGACTTGGTCAGCGGCTGCCGGACCGGCTACAAGCGAGCCGTCGATCAGCTGATGGACACCTGGTCCTCCAATTTAACTTTACCTTCCAACGATTTCCCATTGATTTTCGAATGTCTCGTCGATCCCCAAAAAGAAACTCGGAGACAGACGCAATTATCGGACTGTCTTTGGCTTCAATTAGTTCGCGGTTTCGGCCAATCTGCACCCCGCCATCCGATGGACCTCACCACAACAGATGACGAAGATGACAACACATAAATCGCCACCCAAACAAAATTATTTTTTATTTTCGCCAACTTTTATTGCCATTTGAACGTTAGTCAGATGTTGGTAAGAGGACGTGTCACGGCCTCGGGCTCTTCAGCGTTCGTACCTTGCGATGTCAGTCTCCCTTCTCTTTGAAAATAACTGATTGTGTTGACGAAAGAAGAGGCGCCTTCGCTATATCCTTGTTCGCAGGTGAGGTGTAAAATCGAGTCGTTGAACCGCAACTCGAATTGTGTATTCAAACAGCCACGCCCTCGTCACACAATTGAAGGGAGGGTAGGCGACGTCACATTTTCCTTCAATCGGCAAAAAAGCCATCAAAAAGAATGACAATACAATTGTGCACTGTCAGATCAATACGAACGGGGAAACAAAACCCTTGAGTCATGAATTTGTGCTTTAAAAGAAAAATGTTAAGTTAATGACCCACGAAAAATCGCAAACAATCACCTCGCCAGATGAAAAAAAAAAACTAATGGCTGGCAGCAAGGTCTCTACCTTTCATCATAAACGCAGACACTTTTGCTGAGCGATTGTTGTTCTCGCGCACGTATACAATCTAATCCAGCAGCCATGGCGATGAACTCATCTACCCGATTTTTCTTATCGTTTATATTGCCAGGAAAAGGAAATAACCGGTTGGCATATTTGTAAACTCATTGTTGGCCAAAAACAAGTTCACACATAAATACTTATAACTATACATTCACTTCATTTAGCGTTATTCCTGATGCCTCCCTTCTCCACAGGCTTCGCTCATTGACTGATGTCTACAAATCTCAGTTGATGGCCGACAACAACAGGTTTCATGTGTCTGTTTATTCGGACCTCCAAGCGCCCAACGGAATCAAAAGATGAAGCGACTTGAAATGCTCGTCCCGACCGGTTTTGATTTAGTTACCAACAGCAATGCCAACTATTTGTTGTTACATTCAGCCATCAGAACGCGAAATGAGTTCAATAACCGTCTGGACATGTTTTGATTTTGACATTTGTTTGAATCTAACGTTTTGTTTTCTCGCTATCTCCCCCCTACCCGGTATCGAGCAGTGTCACTTTGCATTACGAACGCGAATGGGGTTGATATACAGGTGTGCGGACCAGCTGCAATGCAACAAGATAAACAACAACTGCGACTGGCTGCAAAATGGATTTCAAAAGCGAATTTGGATGGGGGGGGGGACTGCCATCATCAGCCCCTCCCACCTTTTGTTGGCCAGGTCTCGGGAGTGAGGGGAGTTGGGTTGGTGAGGTGACCGCGGGCGCAGCCGCTCGATGCAAAACAAGTGGAATACCTTGAACGACAGACAACCGGAGCTCATCGAGCTGACAGTCGGCAAACGGACGAGGAGGGCCGCGCTCACGCTGTGCATAACGTGATTGCCTTGTTTCATTAATGTTTTAAATGGCAAGAAAAGTTGTTTATTGATCGTATTGGTCGATATTGTGCTCTAGCTGTTGTTCATTTGCTTTTTTGGTTTGAGTCCAAGTGTTTGGTTTGGCGTAAACAGCAGACGACAATGAAATAAACTCGACCTTTTCTTCCAAACAAAAAATAGCTAATCGGGCACTTGTGTTGCAGACGATTCATTAAATTTCAGAAAAAAGTGGGAAACCCAGTAGCTAAAAGAGAAAGAAATGAGGCTGAGGAATTGCTTCAGTGTGTTGGTGTTGTTTCATTTGAAGGCCGTCCTAATGGCGTCGTCGCTGGTGACGTTAACGTTGACACAGGATGACGACGGGGCCGTTCCGCCATCCGGTCGATACTTATTGGCTCCCAACGAACCACCGGATGACCTAAACAACAATCTGGTCCGTCAACAGCATCGACTCGTTCATCCGTGAGTGTTATCAGATAACATATAATCGACATTGTTTGGCTGGTTGAATTTGACGGGAAATTCGATTGAGTTTGTGCCCGGTTTCACCAGGATTTTGTGTGTTTTGTTTGGGGCCGTCGTGTTCTGAAGTCTAGAGGCATTGTGCCCTGCGGCTGAAAGAAACCAAAGTAAGCTGATGGCTTAAAAAACAAAACAAAACAAAAACAAAAGTTCTTATGTAATAGAATTACTGCCGTTCCAGGAAATTCAAACGAAAAATTATTCGTTCGACGTTACCTGGTGCTGCCGATTCGATTGATTTCACGTTGCCATGACAACAGACGTTATGGCAGCATGTACTTGACAACGACGACCTAGAAAAGAAACAAGTGAAAGTTCCGATTGTCTAGTTTTTATTGACCTTTTCATTGAAGTCGTGCATATCGGATTCAAATGAATTAGACGTCACGCTATCGACAGATTGCGTCGCGTTACAAAAACGCGTGAATTCAACAGATGATGTATACGAGTCTTCAATCCTCCCATCCTCATTGCCCGCCATTATTGCACTGCAGGGAAATTATACATCTTTTCCCGTTTATATTCCGGAAATGGAACAGACTGAACAAAACAGACTAAAATCAACACAATAGTAGGCAGCGACAACATCCGGAATAAGTCACGTCCTCTATGCAAATAAAAAAGTGCAGCTTTTTTTAAAATTTTATCTTACATATTTCAATGTGTGACGCAGTACAGAGATGGCAGGTTGAGCTATTAGACCACGTTGGTCCCTAGTTCGGCTATAGAGGGTTGTTTTCGTGTCACTTCCGCTGAACCCCCTTTTGTGGTCATTGTTGGTCAGTCAACTGAAAGTGATGGTATCTCTCATATTTATAGATATTTATCATTTAATATGAGGCGTATGGTACAAGCAGCACCAGCATTAATTGTAACAACCTGTTACGTTTAAGTTATGTAAATTATTTTTGAGGTTTTGCGAGACGAGGTTGCTGACGTAAGACATTTTCAAAATCCCGTTCATTGCACCACCATTTTGATTTTCGTGACCAATAGAGTAAATCATTCAACATGACAGAAAAGAGATGGATGACTGAAAAAAAAATATGCGTCCTTGGAATTACCCAAAAGAAACACACAAAAATGAATCGCGTGTGGTAGTGTACTACGTGTTCATGTGTACCGTACGAAAATAGAATAGGGGAACACACTGGGAATACAGCAAATTAGAAGAATGAAAAAAAAAAATATGTTATGGGAAAAACCCAGCCCAGTGGAACGGACGTACCATGCACGACGCGTTACAGCATGGCACGATCGTGCGTAAGCGGACCACGTTTCCATCACCGGCTAACCTCCATCCTATTTTGCCTGTCAACAACAGCCATTTTTGGTCGACGTTTATAGAGGGCATAAAGTACAAAGGGAATATAAAAGAGAAAAGAGAAAGACGAAATTTCACAAATTTGCATATTGACCAGAGCTTCTCCACTTGACCAATCATACAACAGAATTGAATGCTTTAATGGTGGTGATGTTGGTCATTTGCATTTTATTTTCACTTGTGAATTTTCGAACCCCTCCTCCCTTTTCTAGACGATTCCTAATCCTTTTCTTCGAATCTTGTTTGCAATGGGGGGGTTGAGACATCAAAACTGAGATTCTCTGACAACTAAGTTGCAAAAAATGGTTTTCCCCTCCTCTTCGTTGTTTTCGACTTTGGACCGTTTTCTTACTCTACCCCTTATTGAAGCATTGCCCAAACGAAAGGAATAGAGTTGATGAGTTTCATCGATTTTGGGGTAGATTCGTCAGTAGCTACACGGATTAGCAAGAACTCACATCTATAGAAAATGTGGTCCAAGCTCGTTAACCGTATAATTTCGGTAAGTGGGCAACAGGTAGTAAATATTAAGTACCACTTTCTTTTAAAATCTATAGCTTTATGTGTTTTTTTACATTTTAAATTATTATTTTCATTTCTGTGGTACTAAAAAATGCTCCATCATAACATTTGACGTGTTTGAATTATTACGAAATAGGATTTGCATTCAGCCATGGGCAGGTCATTCACACCGATCAGAAAAAAACGTAGAAAACCCCCTTTTTTTTTTAAAGATAAATTTGCATTTCAAATGTGGTGGATGACAGTGTTAAGTTGAAAATGGCGTCGTATAATTCGGCAAACAGTCGTCAAACTATTAAGAGGCTCTGTACTTAAACCGCACATTTATGAAAATAAAAAATTAATTTCTTTATTACTTAATATTCAAGGACTTTTGTGGCGACAGCCTCGAGCGTCGTTCGTCCCAACACGGTGTATCGGGTGAACGTCGTCGTCTTGCCCGCATCGCCTGATCTCATCTTGAAGGCGATGATCATTAAGGGGCGTGGCCATCAAATCGCATCCGCCACAGACGTCGCCGATGCTGGATCCAGTCACGATCTCTTATTAAAGGTGTCGATTAGAGATAACGCATTTTGGAATAAAACTAAATTTTAAAATGTGCAGATTCCTGCTTCTATTACTGATGGCGATTATCGTCTTAAATTGGAGGGTTACGATCCGCAGCATCCGCAAAAAGCTCTTTTCTTCAGAGAGGGTCGTCTCAACTTCCGTCCAGATTTCCTTTCCATCGTGGTCCAATCGAACCGTAAAATCTTTCGCAACGGAATGAACGGTATCGTTTTACACCAATGGCAACGTCGCATCCTCTTATTTAATCCTTTTTTCTTTTTTTTCTCACCCAGTTCGATTTCGGGTCATCCTAACGCAAATGAATTTGAAACCTTACTCGGATCCCATTACCGTTTTTATACTGGTAAAAAAATACTTTCTGTCAAACGTTGGTCAATTTACATGGAAGATAATCGTCAATTTTATTCACGAAATCAGAATCCGCAGGGATTTGTTATGCGTCGCTGGCCGTCGCGTAATCCAACCAACGGTGCGCACCTTACAATTCTTTCAAGAAATCCAATTCAAAATTGATTTGGTTTTTAGGTGTGGTGACGTTGACTTATGAATTACCTTCCTATCCACCGATGGGCAACTGGACGAATCCGCGTTGAGGCCATGTTACAAGTGTACGAGCACAAAGTCATCGTGGAACGTTACTACATTCCGTTTTTCGAAGTGATTCCCTTTGCGCCGGCCTACGTTCTCGATTCGGACGATACTTACACGGCCGGCGTGACCACTTCGTTTCACAGGGCTCGTGTTGCCAATGGCAACACGACCGTCCAGGTCCACGCTCGACCTGTCAACAGCTCCATCCGGGACTATCGGCTCGTCAGCGAAGAACATCCTCCGTGGGTATACAAACAACATCCATCGATTAACAATTTTTAAATGCTTTAACTTTGAATTGAATTTTGAATGCACGCAGTCGCACGATTTTTCCTATCAAGTCAGTTTGGATAGCGTGAAGAGTGCGGTGGGTTCCAGGAGTCTGGCCGGCTGGGTGGTCCGCGTGACTACGGCAGTGCACAGTTACTTTATGGGTGAAACGCGTCGTGGCGTTTATCGAGACTCGCATCATCCGCGCTCAATTGAAATTCCGTTTTGCCGGAATGAAAACGGCCGTTTTCAAACCTGGAATGCCGTTCGAAGGGCATGTCTACGTCATGTACGACGACAATCAGGCCCTGTCGCCTGAGAAGCTGGCCGCGGCCAGCATCGTCCTCAGGCCGTCCGTCACAAACACCAATGGGCAATTGAAGAATTTGCCCGAGATTGTCGTCCCGGCTACAGGTGAATATGTGAGCGACGGGCGTGCTAAGAAAAACAAGTTGGCCAATGAATTCACGCACTGGATGGATCGACAAGCGGAAGATGCTGAATTCCGCCAGTTTCGACGTACTGGCGTCTACCACTATCGCGTACGTGCATAGTTGTGTCCTGAATGAATCGATGATGATTTTCTATTTTTGATTGATAGTTTACGGTGCCGAGAGATGCCAAAACGTTGCGAATAACGGCGACTTACAAGGATGGAGAAGGCGATAAAGTCAGTGCTGAAATGCGGGCCGTTGCTTTCTATTCGGCCAACGACATGTACGTCCACGTGGCGACGAGCACGGAGCAAGGCCGGCTGGGCGAAAATGCCGTCATTCATTTGCGCAGCAATTTTGGGTTGCAGGTCTACAGTTACGTCGTGAGTTCTCTTAATTATTTCGCTCTTAATGAAGGATAATTCTTTTACTGGCATGTTCCAGGTGGTTTCTAAGGGGCTCGTTGTTTACGGCGCGACGGAATCCCATCCGCATCCGACCAAATTGTTGACTTTCTCCGTCCCCGTTTCTTCGGAAATGGCGCCCACTTTCAAATTGGTGGCCATGGTTGTGAGTCCGGCTGGCGAATTGTTGGCCGACTCTGTAACTATTCCCGTCCACAGTTTCAATCGTTTCACGGTAATGCCAAGGGTTGCGTAAACCCATTTTGAATGTCATTTTAAAAATTCTCCGTTGATGTACAAGGTGAACGTGACGGCGGTGCAAGCGAGGGACCATTCGAAGGAGACGGTCCAGTTGGTGACGCGGACACGTCCAGGAGCTTTTGTTGGGGTGTCGCTCCTGCGCTCCATCAACTACATCTTCCAGGCGGACAATGCGCTGACGCCCAGTCGCATCTTGAAGGCGCTTTATAAACTGGAACCGTTCACAAAGTAGAAAAACGAATTAGATTGAATTTTTGGAGGCAACTCGATCATAATTTCAGTCTCACATTATTTAGGTCGGTGCACGAAGTGACGTGGACGGATCGTGAGGGGTTGAAAGCTGATCGAACGGAATATTTCAAAGGGGCTAATCCAGGAGCCGATACGAAACGGACGATGAATCACGCCGGACTTTTGGTTTTCACCGATGCCGTTGTCGGTCAATACCCCGAAACCGGTGCGTCCATTGTAATTTGATTAAGTGACGTGACATTTTTTAGAAATTCTGAAATGTTCCCAGTTCATTGTGACAAAACCAACGGCTACGATTCGTGCATGGCTGTCGGATGTTTCCACAAGGATCAGCGATGTGATGGCAAATCGGATTGCACCGATGGATCCGACGAGGACGACTGCAAGTCTTTCACAATTGATTAATGCCATCTGGTGGAATCTAATCATTTTATCTCGATCATTCCCAGGTCCTTCGATGCAAGATGACAAGATGGCCTTCCGCATCTATCGCCGTAGTCGTCATCACGTAAATGCTGAAGCGCATATTCAATTATTCCAACTACTAACTGATTGCTAATAGGATTTCTACGATTGGTTGGATGGAGACTGGGCCTGGTACGATATCCCGACGACAGATGACGGTATCGAATTTCACGACCGGGGCATAGCTGCGACGGATGAAACGTGGTACATCAACGCTTTCAGTTTTCATCCTGAATTGGGTTTCTCCATGCTGGACGAAGACGTTGTGGTACATTTAAAACGAACATTTGCCTTCTCATTTTTTTATGGAAGATCAATTCATCTATTTCATGTCTTAACAGTACGACGGATCGCCTCCGTTTTATTTTTCGGTCGAGTCCCCCAGCGCCATCCGGCGGGGAGAAACTCTGGGCGTCCGGTTGATGGCCATCAACAACCTGAACGAAGAGGTGATGGCGCTGATTGTTTTGGAGGCATCCGACGAGTACAAGTTTGTCCAAACGGATGAAGATGGTGAAGTGGAACATTATCGTCCGCAACTAGTCGGTGGGGAACGTCATCACATGGTCGCTGTACGTAAGCAAATTAAATCGTGTTTTGATTGCGATTGATTTTTCGATTGTTTGGGTCGCAGGTTAGGGCTCAGTCCATGTGGGAAGTGTACATACCTATCGCCCCTCAGGTGGAACAAGGTGCCATTGTTATTAAAATTCAAACCGTCAGTCAAATAAGGAGGCAGACGTTCAACATCGAACTTGATGTTTTGGTATGTTCTTTGCTACTTTGCGGTGACCTGAAATAAATGAATTATTTTCCCCTTGTTTTACAGCCAGAGGGGGCAACTGTAACTAGACATACATCGCTGCTCCTGGACTTGAAAAATCGAGCCCACATTCTACGATTTTTAGATATCCCTGTGGAAGAGTCACCCATCATTCCGTACTCCAAATTCCGACGATACGTTTTCGGAAGTCCTAGAGCAACCCTCACTTTGTGTGGTATTGTTTTTATCAGCTTCTTCATGGTTCAAATTTCTAAACGATAATTAACTTTGAAAAAAAAAAATTAGGCGATGTGTTTGGCCCAGTGTTTCCGTCCAGGCCCATCTCGACCGACTCGTTGCTGAGCCGATCTCTTCGTGGAACGAAGGCGAATTTATTCAATTTGGCCACGACCATGTGGAGTCTGCATTACCTGAGGCTGACCAACCAACTCGGTTCGGATGTCTTGTACAGCGGGTTGAACGCCATGAACGTGCAAATGGCCGAGTTGCTGCGTCTCTACAACTTCGATGGATCTTTCTCTGCGCAAAAGACATCCGATCCCAGTATGTGGGTGACGGTTAGTTTTCTTTAATATGTTGGGTTTGTAGATTGGAATGTAACCGACTGGTTGATTCAAAGGCTTGGGTGATACGTGTGTTGGGCCAGTCGCAATTTCAAGACTTGGGAGAATCATTACTACGTTGATCAACGTTTATTGGCCAGCTCCGTCCAGTGGATTTTGAAAAATCAAAAACGGGACGGTACATTCGAAGAGCCTGAAGATTATCCGTTTCCTCTTGAATTACCGAGGGTGAAAGATTTCCTTAATCTACTGATAGTTGACCTGGTGGATGAGAATGTTAATTTTTTCCACAGGCGTATGGCAATTCGAGTAGCAAAATTGCACTCACCGCTCACGTGCTGATTGGTTTGAAGCAATGCAGCGAAAGTCTAGAAGGCTCTTTGAAAGTGAAAACAGCCACAGCTAAAACTCGTTCAGTCAAGTACGAAGCGAATTTCAATCTTGAATTGCTAAATTAATCGTAATTTGCAGTTATTTAGAACGAGTCGTTACACATTTGACGGATCCTTACGATGTCGCCATTGTGACGTACGCGTTGACGATAACCAACAGTCCGGCGAAAGAAGCCGCTTTTAATGAGATGCACAATTTGAGACGAGAGAACGGTGAGCTTTTCCTTGCAGAGTTTCTATAACTGCTTGAATTAAAAATCTTGTTTGACAGAGGGTATGGTTTACTGGTCGAGAGATCCTGTTCCATCCAACCAAATCGTCTATGAAAATCAAAGGCCTTTCCTCCAGCCTCGTTTGCCAATGCATCAAGACGCCGTGGCTGTTGAGGCCACATCCTACGCTCTGCTCGTCTATTTAGCTCGTGATGGCATCGGTGATTTGCAGGAGAGGGTCGTCAGTTGGCTCAACACGATGCGGATGGTGGACGGTGGTTTCGTCTCCATCTACGTAATTTTCTTCTGAAATCGTTTGATTCAGGATGGAATTAAAATGCGTCATTTTTCTAATCGCAGGACAGCATAGTGGCAATGGAAGCTCTCACGGAATACGCGTATCGAGCGCGTTTACGTGACATCACCGATATGACCATCGTAGTGGAAGCATCCGCCTCGAGAATGGGGAAAACTGTGCGCATCAACAGCGACACGCTCGCCAAAGTTCATCGAATGGATGTCAGTTTTTATACACGCAGTTTGTTTTCCTCTTGTTCGTCTTGATCACATTAGCTTTAATAGATTCCCAACGTGTGGGGCCATGTGAACGTCATCGGTCGTGGTGCTGGCCAGGCCGTTTTGCAACTCAAAGTGCAGTACGGTATCGATTGGGAGGAGCTCAACGATACGCCGAAACGTCGCTTTTTCGATTTGCATGTCGATGAAACGTACAGCCATTTCCGCAACAAATCTCACGTCACAATCGAAGCTTGCGTCAGGTACGAAACTAATCCGCAACTGTTTCAATTCAGTTGATTTTGTTTGTTCTACTTTAGATGGTTGGCACTGGACATTGGGCAGACAAGTGGTCCAGCAACATTAGAAGTCGAAACGCCATCTGGTTACGGGTTTGTCCAGTCCGATGCTAATGAGATGGTCGTTAGAAACAACTACACGTTTATTCGCGACGTCTTTATAGGTCGCAGCAAAATAATGTGGATGTTTGATCGGGTAATTACGTCCCATTCTCTTTTGATTTCAACGAAACATTTGCATCGAGTTCAATGAAATTCGTGTTTATCAAACAGGTTGGCCAGGAGCGTCTTTGCATAAAATTTACTGTCCATCGCTGGTTTCCCGTTGCCAACCTGACTTTGTATCGTGAGGCTGTCGTCTACGAGTCCCACAAACCCGGTATAATTTTTTTTTCTAAATCAAAAAGAGTTGAAAGTTTATTGAATATTTTTTTACTTTTTATTTGAAAAAGAAAATTTTGAAATGTTCATTTTTAATTCTACGCCACTCTACGTGCTGGACATTTGCGAAGTGTGCGGCAGTTTTCAATGCCCTTACTGTCCTTATTACAGCGCTGCACCACCAGTCACGGCCAAATTCGCTGCGTTCAACGTCATCGTTTCACTCGCGGTCTCCGTTTACTTTCACCGCCTTCGGTTACCGTTACATTTGTGATGATTTGCCAAATTTATTGCTGCCTAATTTGCAATTTTGTTTCTAAACGCTTGATGAATGTTGTTTTTAGATTTTTATCGATGGAGCATCTGATCCTTCTTTCGTTTTGGAATGGGGGAGATGGGTGACTTTAATTGTGTAAATATGCTAATTTGTTTTGCAATTTCCTTTTTTTTTAAAATCATCACAGAAAATAGGAAACTGAAGAATTGAAATAAAAAAATCGTATTTCAGTAAGAAAAGAAAATTTCCACGATTAATCGAATGTAATTTGGGTCGTGTTCCACAAACTTGGGGCCGACAACCTTTCCATCAACAGCAAAAGCAATTCAGCTGGAAAAAAATTGCACTTTGTTCGATATCAGCAGGTAATTCGTCCATTCGTTTTTACACAAAGCCGCTCAAAAATGGCCCGGAGGACAGCGATTAGCGCCATCTGCGGTTATTGGCTGTTTGTACAGCAGACGAGGGTGGTAGCACGTTCTGACGTAATGTGCGGTTAAGTCCCTTGTTTTTTCCTCTCTTTAAAATTCTAGGCTCTTGAAAAGTGCGTGTGTATGCAATATTTAGGACCGGCGTTCTTCTCTAACTAAACAGTTGGCGAAAAGACCTGCTGTCGGCTGCACGGCTATTGGGTCCGGTGTTCCGTTCTTTGACATCTTCTTTGATTAACTGGATTTGCCTTGGTGAGTTCATTGTACTGAAATCTCTTCCACCTGGATCGTGCGAATGAAGTCATCCGTCGTGGTTGGTCGTCATTGTAATCCATTCGATCACGACCGCAGCGACACAGTCGGTGATTTTTAGCGAAACGACCAATGCCGGACGCTATTCCGTTAATCCACCGGATTCTTCCCAACAGCATCGTCTTGTCGCTCCGTAAGTTTTTTTTTTTCCATGCATCAAGGTCAATTTTCCCTTTTTATTTCGTCAGCTGATTTGAAATCTTCAAAGAGACCGACGCTTGTGTTTATCTATTGGAATTGTGTTCGTGATGGCCTATTGGGTTTTTGGCCTTGGCGGTGGTACAAGCCGTTGAGAACATGACCGTGAAGGCTGTGGCCCTGCAATGAAGACTTTGCTAGTGATATAACACGATGAATAATTGAGCTATAAATCAAAGGCCAGCGAAAAAGGAGCGCTCCATAAACGAGCAACGTTCGCTAGTTAATCGCAAAGTGGTTGGATATAACACACACTTTTCGGCCGGTTTCACGAAACGCCTCGTTACGGTACTGTTTCGTACGGCAAACGCTCCTGCAAAGGCCACAGACAAAATTATTCGAATGCAAATGTTGTAGCATTGCGAAAGAGGTTAGCGGCAATAGGGCCAGGGAAAAACCCTTTCATTCGTGTTACTGGCCAGCTCTTTATTTGTTAAACGATTTATTTTTTTTTTTTCTATATTATGTGTCGTCATTTGTTTTCTTTTTGAAGTTCTTGTACGTGCATCGGTGAAACTTTCTATATATGTACTTTTACTGCCGTCATCAACGGCAGTTGTTAAAAAGCCCCGAGGGCAAATTACCGCACTATTGAATGTGGTTTAAAAGAAATCATAACAAAATTCACCTTTTTTTTTTTTTGTCCTTTTGACAAGGAAATTGAGTTTTGAAAAAAAAAAATGCCATAAAATCTGAAATGCATTGCTGGCCTAGTTAATCCGATTTTTTTTAAAACCTGGAATGTTTTCTTTTTTTAAATTGTTGAAAGGAAATTTGTGGTTACGGCAGCGTCGATCCTTCGTCCCAACACGATTTATCGGGTCCACGTCGTAGTTTTGCCCGGTTCGCCCGATTTGGTCTTCAAGGCGTTGATTACGAAAGGAAATGGCGAACACGTTGCATCCGACCGGACCAATTCGGCCGATGCCGGATCCAGCAATCATCTTTTGCTTAAAGTTTGCGGAATTTTAATTTGATTTTAATTAAAAAACGTAATTAATGATTGACAATTAGATTCCGCCTTCCCTTTCGGATGGGGGTTATCGACTGAAATTGGAGGGCTACGATCAGATGCATCCGCAAGAGGCTGTGATTATCGAAGAGAGTCGCCTCGTTTTCCTTTCCGATTTTCTGTCCATCGTCGTCCAATCAAACCGCAAAATCTTCTGCAACGACATGACCGGTAGACCAATAATTAATTTCATCCGCAATTCAAATGGATAAGACATTTGTTTTATTTCCCAGTTCGATTCCGGGTAATCCTGACGCAAATGAATCTGAAACCTTACACGGATCCCATCACCGTCTCCATCGTGGTAACGTTTCAAATTCAATCCAAACATTGTGATGCATTCCGATAATTTGATTGGCGTTTGAAATTATAGGATCCTCAAGGATTTGTTATGCGCCGTTGGCCGTCACGCAACCCAACCAACGGCGTGGCTTCTTTAACGTACAAATTATCGCCGAACCCGAGCGTCGGTACCTGGACGATCCGCGTCGAGGCCATGTCGCAAATCTACCAGCATAAAATCCAGGTAGAACATTATTACATCCCGTTCTTCGAAGTCATCCCGATCGGCCCCGCCTTCGTTTCCCAATCGGACGAGACGTACAGCGTTGAAATGACCACTGCCTTCCACCAATCGTTCGTCCTCAGTGGCAATTTAACCGTTGAAGTTTACGCCCGGCCGGCAAATGCATCCGTAACTGATTTGCAGTTTGTTACGCGCGAGCATTTTCCATGGGTAAAAATCCGCCGCCATTTTTGTTCGATTCGAAATGAAACTTGTAATTTTATTATTCATATAGAAACACGATTTCACCTACGATGTGAATTTGAATGACGTCAAAAACCATTTGGGTGTTGCAAGTTTAGCCGATTGGGTTGTTCGGGTGACGTCGATTTTGCACAGTCATTTCATGGGGGAGACCCGCGACGGATATGTCGAAACTCGCATTGTTCGTTCCCAACTGAAATTTGAATTTGCTGGCGCCAAAACGGCCGTTTTCAAACCGGGAATGCCGTTCGAAGGAGATGTTTATCTCATGTACGACGATGGCCAGCCCCTGGCGTCGGATAAATTGGCCGGTGCTACGCTCACCCTTCAGCCCGTCGTCACGTCCGCAAACGGCCAAAGGAAAATGCTACCCGAAATTGTAGTGCCGGCCAAAGATGACGACACCGAGCCGAATAACTTGAGCAACGCGTTCGACGATTGGATGGAACAGCAAATGGAAAACATTCATTTTAATGCGTTTCGCCAAACGGGCGTGCACCATTTCCTTGTACGTAAAGCAGCATCAGTACATGTGCAAGTGTGGTTAACTTGACAGTAATTGATTTGATGACAGTTGTCTGTACCGAAAGACGCCGAGACGATGCGAATAACGGCCACGTATAAGGACGCGCAAGGCGATAGAGCGACGGCCGAATTGGAAGCCGTCGCTTTCTACTCGTTCGACGACATGTACGTCCATGTTGGCACCAGCACCGAATATGGCCAGCTCGGTGAAAATGCCGTACTTCATTTGCGTAGCAATTTCGCTTTCCAGGTTTACAGCTACGTGGTGAGTTTTGTTTTAACTTGTTTTCAAAGTGTGTTGATAATGGATATTGCGAATCGTTCAGCTGGTGTCGAAAGGTTTGGTCATTTATGGTGGCACGGAGAGTCATCCGCATCCGACTAAACTGCTGACGTTTTCCATTCCCGTCTCTGGCGAAATGGCGCCCAGTTTCAAATTGATCGCCATGGTGGTGACGCCGACTGGTGAACTCTTGGCAGATTCCATCACCATTCCCGTCCAGAGTTTTAACCGTTACAAGGTCTAGACATTTTTCGCTTAAATGCTTAGAAAAAAGGTGAAAAAAGGAAATGTTTTTCCAGGTTAACTTGACGATGGTGGAGACAAAAGATCATTCGAAAGAGACGGTCCAGTTAGTGACGAGGACACGTCCAGGATCGTTCGTCGGAGTTTCACTCCTTCGCATTATGAATCACATCTACCAGGCAGATAATGAGCTGACACCTAGTCGTGTACTTGGAGCTCTTTATAAATTGGAACCATTTACAAAGTAATTTGAATCAATTACATTTATGGAACTACATTTTTTTCTTAGAACTAAGCAATCAATTTTCTAAATACGTTAAAGGTCTGTGCATAAAGTGACGTGGACGGATCGTGAGGGATTGAAAGCTGATCGGACGGAATATTTCAAAGGGGCTAATCCAGGAGCCGATACGAAACGGACGATGGATCAAGCCGGACTTTTGGTTTTCACCGATGCAACTGTCGCTCAATACCCCGAAACTGGTGCGTCCATTTTAATTGATTAAGTGACGTGACATTTTTTAGAAATTCTGAAATGTTTCCAGTTCATTGTGACAAAACCAACGGCTACGATTCGTGCATGGCTGTCGGATGTTTCCACAAGGATCAGCGATGTGATGGCAAATCGGATTGCACCGATGGATCCGACGAGGACGACTGCAAGTCTTTCACAATTCGATACAGTCTAAGTTCGATTATTGAAAATGATTTTACTCAGGTGTTTCGGATGATGACGGCATGGATTTCCGGATGACGCGATGGAGTCGTAATCACGTAACATATTTCGAAATTCTATTTTCGCCAATCGATTCTAAGTCGGTGATGAAACATGTCAGACAGGATTTTTACGATTGGCTCGATGGCGATTGGGCCTGGTTCGATATTCCCACAACAGATGACGGCATTGAATTCAACGATCGTGAGGTCACCGTCACCGATGAAATTTGGCATCTCAACGCGTTCAGTTTTCATCCGGAATTCGGTTTCTCCATGCTGGAAGAAACTGTTGTGGTCATTATTTAAAAATAATTGGTTTAATTATCCAGTTGAAATAATACGATTCATCGTTTACAGTACGATGGATCACCACCGTTTTTCTTTACGGTCGAATCTCCCAGTTCCATCCGACGTGGAGAAACCCTGGGCTTGCGATTAATGGCCGTCAACTTGCTCCAGGAAGAAGTGACGGCCCTAATCGTTTTGGAAGCGTCTGACGACTACAAGTTTGTGGAAACTGGACCTGATGGTGAAGTTGAACATTATCATCCAAAACTTGATGGTGGAGAGAGACATCACATGATCGCTGTTTGTTCACTCATTTTCTTCAAGATTCCTTAAAAACTACTTAAAGTTTTTATTGTTTGGATGTTAAGGTCAAGCCGGAAGCTTACTGGGAAGTTTACGTGCCCATTGCTCCACAAGTGGACCAAGGTCTTATAAAAATCAAGTTGCAGACTGTTAGTCAAATTAATCGACAGGATTTCGAAATCGAACTGGAGATTGTGGTACGCGTGTACGTAAATTTAATTACTTTACTTAAATATTGATCATTTGAAAATAAAAAAAGCCTGAAGGTGCAACAATTAGCCGACATACTTCATTGCTGCTGGACTTGAAGAATCGAGCCCATGTCCTACGATTTCTCGATATTCCAGTAGAAGAATCGCCAATTATTCCTTACTCGAAAAACCGACGATATGTTTTTGGAAGTCCTCGTGCTTCTGTCACTTTATGCGGTACTTTTAACTTGATTTTTCAGATTTTTATAGTTTCATTAACGACATTTTTCTTTAAAATTAGGCGATGTCTTTGGTCCGGTGTTTCCATCGACGCCTGTCACGACCGAGTCGTTTTTGAGCCGATCCCTACGTGGAACAGAAGCCAATTTATTCAATTTGGCAACTACTTTATGGAGCCTTCATTACCTGCGATTGACGAATCAATTGCAATCGGATGTTTTGTACAGCGGATTGAACGACATGAACGTTCAAATGGCAGAGCTAATGCGTTTATATCATCACGATGGATCGTTCCGTGCCCACACCAACTCCAAACCCAACGTTTGGGTTACGGTTAGTTTGCCTTCAACTGAGATTCCAATTTTCAATGTGTATCAATGAATTGAAATTAAGGCGTGGGTGGTTCGAATCTTGGGCCAATCTCAATTCCAAGACTGGGAGAATCATTACTATGTCGATCGGCGCTTGTTGGCCAGCTCCGTTGAATGGATTGTGAGCCATCAAATGAGCGATGGTAGTTTCCATGAGCCAGAAGATCTACCTTTTGAATCACGTCACGTAAGTGCCAAGTTACGTGCTCTACTATTCCTAAATAATTCAACTCGTAAATTACAGGAGAGGGGCAATGTTACACATAAGACAACCCTCACGGCTCACGTTCTAATTGCTTTGATGAAATGCAGTGGAAGCCTGGAAGGATCGCTAAGAGTCACTGTGGCAACAGTCGAAGCTAATGCAGTCAAGTAAGTTGCATTCCAATTGAATTATCACATTAAAATTAAAATTTTTTTTTTATTTTCGCAGTTTTCTAGAAAGAAGCATTTCCCATTTGAGCGATCCTAGTGAAGTGGCCATTGTTACCTATGCCCTGTCGATGGCCAATACTCCCACTAAAGAGGCCACGTTTTATTTGCTACATGGCATGAGGCGTGAAAATGGTAGATTGCAATTTTCAATTGCCGATTTGAAACTCTTTCACGCAATTCGAATCGTAGGCGAAATGGTGTACTGGTCGCGAGAGCCCGTACCGTCCAATCCGATTCTCTACGAGAATCAAAGGCCTTTCCTCCAGCCTCGTTTGCCAATGCATCAAGACGCCGTGGCTGTTGAGGCCACATCCTACGCTCTGCTCGTCTATTTAGCTCGTGATGGCATCGGTGATTTGCAGGAGAGGGTCGTCAGTTGGCTCAACACGATGCGGATGGTGGACGGTGGTTTCGTCTCCATCTACGTAATTTTCTTCTGAAATCGTTTGATTCAGGATGGAATTAAAATGCGTCATTTTTCTAATCGCAGGACAGTATAGTGGCAATGGAAGCTCTCACGGAATACGCGTATCGAGCGCGTTTACGTGACATCACCGATATGACCATCGTTGTGGAAGCCTCCGCTTCGAAAATTGGAAATCCAATGCACATAACCAGTGAAAGTTTATCCACCGTTCATCAGATGGATGTCAGTTTTTTTAGAAATCAATTTGTCTTTAAAGACGATTAAAACTTATCCTCGTTTATAGATTCCTAATGTTTGGGGTCACGTGAATGTCGTTGGTCGTGGTGCTGGCCAGGCTGTTTTGCAACTCAAAGTGCAGTACGGCATCGATTTGGACGATCTCAAAGACACTCCAAAGAAACGTTTCTTTGATTTGCATATCGACGAAACGTACAGCCACTTCCGTAACAAATCTCACGTCACTACCGAAGCTTGCGTCAGGTCAAGAAATAGAAATGAAAGTCTCGTGGAACAAACCGTTAACCGACTACGATTTACAGATGGCTGGCCATTGATGAAACGTTGACGAGCGGTCCAGCCACGTTAGAAATCGAAGTACCATCGGGCTACGCGTTTCTGCAATCCGATGCGAATGAGTTGGTCGTCAGGAACAACTACACGTTCATTAGCGATGTGTTTATCGGTCGCAACAAAATCATTTGGATGTTTGACCAAGTAAAATTGACTATGACCTACTTACAAAACGATGGTGATGTTAATTTTTATGCAAAACAGGTTGGTCAGGAGCTTCTCTGCATCAAATATCCGGTCCATCGGTGGTTCCCTGTGGCTAATTTAACGTTACATCGTTCGGCAATTGTTTACGAGTCACACAAACCCGGTAAGAATTTTGTTTTTATTTCGATATTTTGATCAATTTGGTTTATCCATTAAATTTGTTGTCAGAACATTTTGAAATGGTTGTCTTCAATTCGACGCCACTCTACGTGCTGGATATTTGCGAAGTGTGCGGAAGCTTCCAGTGTCCGTATTGCCCTTATTTTAGCAGCGCGCCCGTCTCTGCTGAATCTTCGTTCGTTCTGTTCGCTTCTCTCACCGTTTCTATTTACTTTCTAGCAGGTCACTCGTCAACATAACGCTAAAATTAGCAAACACGTCCACATTCTACGCTGAATAAAATAGAAAAATTATATTTATCATAAGAATATGGCTTTGTTATTGTACCTTGTTTTTGCCACTCTGCTATGTGTGTACCCAGGTGACTAGCACACACACACACGTGCAATCAGCGAATCTTTATGCCCCACCTCCTGCACCGTGTCTATTTAACTTTCCCCCTTTTTCGTGTTCCTTTTCACTTTGCATTCACCAAACCATCAGTTGGGTATGTGTGTGTGTATTCGAAGAAAGGGCTAGATGTTATAACCTTTTTTGCCCGCTGGTGCCAGTGTACTGTACGCACACCGTCCCAATCGGTCGCTTTCTCATTGTGTTGCGCCGCTGGTCGGCTTTCCCCTCCCCTGTTCGTCAAGTTTTTGATGACCATCGTGCTAATTGGAGGTAAGTGACATTTCTAGTAATTCACGATTTTTTGCGAAAAAGTGGCACATGCAAATCATTTGTGTGTTTGTAGAACATGATTCGATAAAAATGAGTATAGTAGCACGTGGTTGGTGGAATACACCGACTTAAATGCAGGGTGTGTTAACTTAATCAGTAACAATCGTAACAATGTGGTCGGTTACAACAACGTGCGTCTTTCTTTAGAAAATCCAGTCCGACCGGTCCACCAAGTTTTTCTTAGTAGAATTTGTTTTGTTTGCACTGGTAAACAAGAGCCGTGGGATCCGAGTTTGAGTCAAGATTTTTAAACGCTTGCGTTCATTTTCTCCACTGGCAATTCCTTATCCAGGTCGACGAGATTTGTGCATAACACGGCAACCTCATCCCCACGGGCGATAGCCGCGCAATTGTTGGAGCTCTACACGAATAATTACCTGTATTCCTCTAGTTCTAAATTCCTACCACGTGAAAGTGAAATCGGTTTTGTTTTTGTTGTCGGGGTTTTTCCAAGTCGCACAAAAGATATAATCAACTTGGTGGGTTTGGCAATGAAAGTCTCGCTGATGGCCTTGCTGTTGACGTTGGGTCTTCTTCTCGTATGCAACGACCTCGCTAACGGCCAAGACGATGATGTTGGCCCATTTGATTCTGGAACACGTCAGGAGGCTGCCAACATTAAACCGTAATTATACACATTATTTTTTAATCGAATTTTTGTTGATGTCCTGTGATGGGTGATGGTGCATTCTAATCTCACATGTTTTGATTCGCTTTTAAGTTAACAGGTTGGCTTTAAATTCTTTTACGATTATTTCATTTACGTCTATTTAATGCGGAAGGTGTTGTCCGAGAATTGCTCCCCTTTTTATTGATTTAATTAACATTTTGGAGGAGGGGGGAATTTTTCCCCGTTCTTTTTTTCTTTCATATTATCGATGTTGTTGCATACAATGCAAGTAGTACCCGATGAGTGACTGGCCCCCGTCCGGTCTAGACACCTGATCCGTGATGGTCAATACAGAAGACGAGTATCAGCTGCATCTTCTGTACATCACACAATTTAATGCTGTTGAACGAACTGATTTCATTAAAGACTTTCTTTTCTTTTTTAAGGAAAAAAGAATTTAAACTCCTTAAAAGGTAAAAAGATGTTGGTAAAGAGCTACAGACTCCCTTTAACGAAGCTCGGCGTAATGGAATTCAAGTAAACAAAGCAGTTAACAGTTGACACAATAGAGGGACCTACTAGTAAATGTTTTCGCACACTCGTGGCTCAAGGAACCGTATAATTGGCATTAAATGTGTACGGCTTGCAATTTATACCTTCATTCGTATTTCTTTAAATCATTTTTCGATCCGTCACGGTCTTGCTGCATCCGTCCCTTCGTATCCCCCCAAAATTGTTTTTTAGCACGTTGTTCGCTATTTTTAGCCATTCAAAGTGTCACGACTATTTTTTCTTCTTAAATGAAAGGAGCTTTATGGCAACTGCCTCGAGGATGGTGCGTCCCAACACGGTCTACCGGGTCAACGTAGTCGTTTTGCCGCAATCGGAAGGCATGATCGTCAAAGCCCTGATAACGAAAGATGGCGGACAACACGTCGCTTCCGCTGCAGAAACTGTCGATTCCGCAACGAGTCACGACCTTTTAATGAAGGTTTGCCATTTTTCTTGGTTTTTTATCGTATCGTTTCTAAAATTGATGTTGCGTACGCAGATTCCGGGTACGCTAACAGCCGGCCATTATCGTCTGAAATTGGAAGGATACGATCTCTCGCAACCGCAAAAGACGATATTTTCTAAACGTGGAGTACTGGAATTCCATCCAGACTTTCTCTCCATTCTAGTCCAGACTAACCGTAAAATCTACAAAAATGAAATGAAAGGTTTAATTATACAACATTCTCTTTTATATTTGCATCATTTACGACTAATTAATACTCGTCATCAGTTCGTTTCCGTACCATCATTACGCAATTGGTGGACCTCAA
Source organism: Daphnia magna (assembly GCF_020631705.1). Taxonomy (NCBI): domain Eukaryota; kingdom Metazoa; phylum Arthropoda; class Branchiopoda; order Diplostraca; family Daphniidae; genus Daphnia; species Daphnia magna. The sequence continues at coordinate 197,588 of NC_059186.1, read as the reverse complement.
ACCTTACGCCGATCCAGTCACCATCTACGTAGTGGTAAGATATAATTCAAAGCCTCTTATTTATTATGATCTAATAATAATTTGCACACAAGAGCCCTGAAGGATTCATCATGAGGCGTTGGTCGTCTCGTTACCCAACTACAGGTATGCTAATATATCTGGTTTTATGTCTTTTCTTTTTTTATTAAAAAATGTAAATGGAATTTCTAGGAGTTGTCACGTTATCGTACCAATTGCCGACTTTCCCCAGCGAAGGGAAATGGACCATCCGTGTGGAGGCGCTGTCGCAAATTCACGAACATCACATCATTGTGGAACGCTTCTACTACCGATTCTTTGACGTAATTATTCAATTTTCTTTTGAGTTTCGTTGAAATATGCAAATCGCGCCGGGATTTTAGATAAGCCGTTAATCTATTACGAAAATTCACTAACCTGGCAAATTCCTTGGCCAATTTAAAAGGAATGCAGCCGAATTCAAGTGTTTTGTAGCTTCTTCCAAACATGGTAACTCTGAAGTTGTATAATAAGTTGTCCTCGCGCATTTACCTGAGGGCTGTAATTTGCAAATGGATAGCTAGCCAAATTGAGAGTCACTTGTAATGGAAGACCTTTTCAAACTGGAACCCTGTCTGCCGATGACGTAATTGCAGTCATTCAAATTAATGCAACAATCTCTCCCTATAAAAAACAAACCCTAAAAGATGGAAAGCACATTCTACGATGCGCCGCGGGGAATTTTGAAGAGTTTCTAAAAACCCAAGAACGAACGTTGTACCCGAGGAACAACACCTGAAGAAAACCAGGCAATATGTATACAATATTTGAAAAATGGACATTTATGCGTCAAAGACATTACCCGTTATGGAGTCAAGTTTTCGCTGCAAGAATTCGGAATCAGCAGGTCGGTGTTTGCTGAGTGAAATTCACAAAGAGATATTGGCCATTGACACGCGACCACAATCCATTTGTGGCTTATCTGTGTTCAAGATCACCGCGCGAACGTGACCATCTTTAGCACTCACGACGTACACCTGTCGATTGATTGTCCTTTCTGCAGTCGATTGCGCGGGCACCAGATAGTGGGAACTGTTTTGTTGGGCTATCGTTGTACCGACAGAGTTAAAAATCCTAATGCCTTTTTATTATTCTTCTCGAGTTTCTTGAAGTTTCAAAGCATTTCCAAACTCTGTCCGTTCAATTGAATTCACGATTAAAACCCTAGAACATTTAAAAATGAATTTAATGTGCATAAAATATGTTTTAATGTTTTAAAATTAGGTTATCCCTTCGGCACCGGCCTATGTCCTGGACTCGGATGAGAGCTACACAGCCGCTGTTACGACTTCGTTTCATCCGGGTAGAGTGGCCAGTGGCAACATCACCGTCCAAGTCTACGCACGACCGGTAAACTCTTCACTGGCCGATTTCCGTTTCATCAAACAAGAATTTCCTCCCTGGGTAAAATTAAATAAAATGTTAAAACATCAGTTTAATGGATAAGCTTTGATAATAAAAATCAGACCCATGATTTCACGTACGACGTCCAACTGGAAGAAGTGAGGAGCAGCGTCGGTGTTCGCAGTCCTGGTCGGTTGGGTGATCAGAGTCGCCATGACGTTGTACCATCATTTCGAAGGCGAAGCTCGCGACGGATTCATCGAAACGCGCATCATCCGCGCCCAGCTCAAATTCCGTTTCGGAAGCACAAAAACAGCTGTTTTCAAACCTGGAATGCCGTTCGAAGGACACGTCTATCTCATGTACGACGACGATGAAGCCGTGCCGCAGGAAAAACTGGCCGGGGCTACTCTAACCATCCGGCCGGTCGTCACCACGTCCACCGGTTTGCTGAAAACTCTTCCGGAAATTGTGGTGCCTCGTCAAGGTGAATATCACCGTACATCCGATGACATGTTGAATTATTACGGCAATCCATTCGACGTCTGGATGGATCGGCAAATGGAAGACGCCGAGTACAAGAATTTCCGCGAATTCGGCATCCATCACTTCCGCGTAATTTCCTATCATTGCATCATTTCATTTCCAAGAATTCAAAGGTCTTTACTCGATCTAAAAGTTTACGGTACCCAAAGACGCTGCGACGTTGAAAATAACGGCGTTTTACAAAGACGACGGAGGTGATCAAGTCACTGCGGAGCAACAGGCCATCGCCTTCTATTCGGTCGGTGATTTCTACGTTCACGTTTCGACCAGCACGGACGAAGGTCTCCTAGGCCACTACGCCACGATCCATTTGAGAAGCAATTTTGCTTTCCATGAATACAGCTACGTCGTACTGCAAATTTAAATCATTTAAAATTCAAGGGACAAATATTGAATTGTTTTATACTTTGTTTGTTTAGATCTCGTCGAAAGGTTTGTTGGTTCACGGTGCGACAGAGAACCTTGAACATTCGACGAAATTGCTGACTTTCTCTGTGCCCGTTTCTACCGATATGGCGCCAACTTTCAAATTGGTGGCTATGATTGTCAGCCCGCTCGGAGATCTGGTGGCTGACTCTGTCACGATCCCCGTGCGTTGCATCAACCGTTACAAGGTTATCTCTCTATAAAAAAAAAATCAAAATTTGACGTGAATGTATAATTAAAGTTGTAAAATAATTTACATAATTTTGCAGACGAATTTGACCATGGTGCAAACCAAGGATCACAGCAAATTGACGGTGCAGGTCGTTACTAGGACGCTTCCGGGAGCGTTTACGGGCGTGTCGCTCTTGAGATCGGCTCATTACATGTTCCAGGCGGACAATGAGATTACGCACAGTCGAATGATACGAGCCCTTTATAAGCTGGAGCCTTTCACCAGGTTGGTGAAAATTAATTAGTGATGTGAAATTAATGTTTTAAATATGAAAACGTCATTCAGGTCGGTTAGTGGAGTTACCTGGAGCGATCGGGAAGGAGCCAAAGCCGACAAGAGCCAATACTTTAAAGCGGCTAATCCAGGACCGGACACGAAACGGACGTTGAATCTGGCCGGCCTTTTGGTTTTTACTGACGCCCGTGTCAGTCAATATCCCGATATCGGTGTGTTCCCTAAAACATTAATAGTTAAAAATTATGACGTTTTTCTCAATTGAAAATTGTTCCAGTGAATTGCGATAAAGGCAACGGTTACGAACCCTGTATGGCCGTCGGATGTTTCCACCAAGATCAGCGGTGCGATGGCAAATCGGACTGCGCTGACGGATCCGACGAAGATGACTTGCAAGTCTTTTTCTTTTCTTCTAAATTTAATGATTAGATTGAAATGAATTCTGCGTTTGATGCAGGTCCTTTGACAAAAGACGACCGGATGGATTTCAGAATGTTGAGGAGGAATCGCTTCCACGTAATGGATTTAATTAGCAATTCATAATTTCGTTCGATTCAACATTGCCCAATGAACACGCAGGATTTTTATGATTGGATGGATGGAGATTGGGCGTGGTACGATATTCCAGTCACGGACGACGGTTACGACTTTAACGATCGATCTGTCGCCCTTACCAACGAAGTTTGGTTCCTCACTGCCTTCACCTTCCATCGTGAATTGGGTTTCGCAGTTATCGACGATGTAGTCGAGGTTTGTTTTCATTCGACTACCTTGAAAATTCTTTATTACGTATCCAATTTGATTCAGTACGAAGGATCACTGCCTTTCTATGTTTCGGTCGAGTCACCCAGTTCGATCCGTCGCGGTGAGACGCTTGGCATCCGACTTCTCTTCATCAACAATCTCCCGACCGACACGATGGGTCTCATCATCCTAGAGGCGTCGGATGACTATTGTTTCGTGGAAACGGAAGCCCATGGAGAAGTGGGTCATTATCGGCCAAGTCTTGTATGCGCAGAGCGCCATCACATGGTGACGGTAAACATTTTGATGACAATGTTGGACTACGGGCGTGCGAATTCTCACGTTTTCGTGATTCAGGTGAAAGGAGGAGCCACGACCGAAGTGTACATGCCAATTGCTGCCCAGATCGAGCAGGGAAGCATCACGGTCAAAATTCAAGTGTTGAGTCACATTTTTGAGCAGAATCTCCAAGTTGGATTGGAAGTTTTGGTGCGTGTCTTTTTAGGTTATAATTTCACGGTGTAAGATGTTCACTTTTCATTAGCCTGAGGGAGCCACCATCAGCAGACATACTTCGTTGCTTTTAGACTTGAAAAATCGGGCCCACGTTTTGCGATTTCTCGACATTCCTGTGGAAGAGTCGCCCATCATTCCCTACTCCAAATTCCGTCGATACGTTTACGGCAGTCCGAGAGCCTCCCTCACTTTATGTGGTAAGATTGGCATTTGTTTTTACATGCCAACTTGATGCAATGAATATTCCTAAATGTTAGGTGATGTGTTTGGTCCGGTGTTTCCATCGACGCCCATCACGACCGAGTCGTTATTGAGCCGATCCCTACGTGGAACGGAAGCCAATTTATTCAATTTGGCAACTACTTTATGGAGTCTTCATTACCTGCGATTGAACGAATCAATTGCAATCGGATGTTTTGTACAGCGGATTGAACGACATGAACGTTCAGATGGCAGAGCTGATGCGTTTATATCATCACGATGGATCGTTCCGTGCCCACACCAGCTCCAAGCCCAATGTTTGGGTCACGGTTAGTTAGCCTGCCAACTGAAATTAAAATATTAGCGACAAGCATAATCAATGAATTGTTTAATTTACTGCAGGCGTGGGTGGTTCGAATCTTGGGTCAATCGCAATTCCAAGACTGGGAAAACCATTTCTATGTCGATCGGCGATTGATGACTAGCTCAGTCAAATGGATACTTCAGTTTCAACGTCGTGATGGATCGTTTGGTGAAACGGAAGATTACATTTCGCCACTGGATCGACGAATCCTCGTAAGTCCACGGCTGTGTATCCAGTTCGATAAACTTTTTGATGTTGAATGTACGTTTGTTTCTAACGTTTTTCTTTTCAGCCAACGCACAATTCAACTTATAAGGGCGGACAAACTGCTCACGTACTGTTGGCACTCGATGCCTGCACCGAAAGTCTTGATGGACCTATTAAAGTGGCTGCCGCTTCCGCCAAAAATCGAGCTGCTCGGTAAACAAATTAAAAAAACTTTAAAGCGTAGTTCATATTACCATTTCATTTTGTTGATAGCTATCTCGAAAGAATACTAGATATTTTGACAGATCAGTATGAATTGGCCATTGTGGCATACGCCCTCCAGTCGATTAGTAGTCCAGCGCAAGAAGCTGCTTTTGGTCGGTTGCACAGTTTGAGACGAGAAAGCGGTGAGTTCTAATGTTTTTCCGCAACTGGATATGGGCGATGATGACGCGTCGTATCCTAGAGGGCATGGTGTATTGGTCTCGACAACCTGTGCCGCCCAACAGGATCGTCTACGAGAATCAGAGGCCTTTCCTCCAGCCTCGTTTGCCCATGCATCAAGACGCTGTGGCTGTTGAGGCCACATCCTACGCTTTGCTCGTCTACTTGACTCGTGATGGCATCGGTGATCTCCAGGAGAGGGTCGTCACATGGCTCAACACGATGCGGATGGTGGACGGTGGTTTCGTCTCCATCTACGTAATCAATTTGATTTTTCTTTCCTGGAAATTGTCAAAATGATTAGCTACTTTTTTATCCCACTTTATAGGATAGCATCGTTGCCATGGAAGCACTCACCGAATACGCCTATCGAGCACGATTACGTGACATCACCGATATGAGCGTCGTTGTGGAAGCGTCCGCTTCGCCGGAAGCTACGCAATTGATGAGAATCAACAGCGACACGCTGGCCACTGTCCATCAAATGAATGTCTGTCCGATTTTTCCTTTTTTAATAAAAGAATAATAATTATCATCAGTTTACATTTAGATCCCGAATGTCTGGGGTCACGTGAACGTCATCGGTCGTGGAGCCGGCCAGGCTGTTTTGCAACTCAAAGTTCAATACGGCGTCGATTGGGACGATTTGAGAGACTTTCCACGACGACGTTACTTTGACTTGTACGTCGAAGAGACGTACAGTCATTTCCGCAACAAATCTCACATCACCGTCGACGCTTGCGTCAAGTAATGTGTTTTATGTTTTTCTTTCAAAAGAAATGTCCTGTAACGATATTCTGTTCAAATAGGTGGTTAGCGGTGGACAGGGCGCCGGAGAGTGGCGCAACCACTTTAGAGGTGGAGCTTCCATCCGGTTACAGGATCATTCAGTCCGATGCAAATCAAGTTCTAGTTCACAAAGATTTCAGTTTTCTTCGGGACGTTTTTGTTACTGATAAAAAAATCGTCTGGACCTTTGACAAAGTAGAATATTTTTTTTTTTTTTAATTTTGATGTCTTCAAAGAAAATTTTTATGATTGAACTTTACCCAACAGGTTGGGCCAGAAAGGCTTTGTTTCAATTATCTCATTCGCCGGTGGTTTCCAGTCGCCAATGGAACTATGTACCGGTCGGCCATAGTTTACGAATCTCATTCTCCTGGTAACTAAAACACACGATTATTTTCTATGAAATTATTCAATTCATTTTTCAATTTCATCAGAGCATTTTGAAATGCAAGTTTTCAACGCTACGCCGCTCTACGTCTTGGACATTTGCGAAGTGTGCGGGAGCTACCAGTGTCCATATTGCCCCTATTTTAGTGCGGCACCAGTAGTCATTAACATCAATCCTATTGTCGTTTTCTACTCACTTTTGACATCCGCTTTTATTTACCGTAACTGGTCAGCTTCCTAGTATTACGAATATTTAATGAATTAAGTTTTTTAAAAGAATACAGTTTTATCTTTTCGTATGAAGGCTTGAATGGTGGGCTCATCTTTCACGTGCTCTTGCGCACTGGTTTACTGACGCTTTTCCCACGGCCTCGAGTATTCACTTTTGGTTTAGTTCCAGTCATTTGAATGTTCTTGCAAGTCAGTACGGAAAAGATTAGTTCGAAATGAAAACGGTAAGGATATTTTAAAAAAGCAGTACCGTGAGGGCATGAAATTCGACAGTTTCCACGACGCTAGACTGTCCCGTTGGGCTGAACGAATGTGCCGGAAGCTGGAGGTAGGCAGAATGAATTTCTTCAAAGCACTTCTCTTTTAAAGTAAACAATTCGGAATCGGTCTCTAAACAAAACAAAACAAAAATACAAGAAAAAGAAAGTCATGGTAAAGCAAATAGACAAATACCCTGAGGATCAACGACAGGGGAGCACGTTGATGATGGCAATATTAGTTCTTGTGGAGCAATGCTTCGCATCAATAAACTTCCGTCGGATCCTTTAACGAAAAACAAATTAATTTAAGCTTTTGTTTTGCTTGAATTAACCTCTCTTTTTACCTGGGGTGAGAATGAAGTAATCAATGGCGTGTTTTGCGGGCACGAGCATGGCAAGGGCAACCAGAGTTTCTTTACTAACGGTCCAAATCGAGCTGTTATCAAAATTGTTTGATTGCTTAAATTTCATTACTTACGCCAGCCAACGTGAAAGTGAGGAAAACTGCTCGTTGTTGATTTTAGAAGCCACTTCGTCATGGGCCATATCGCTTGCTGGTAAAAGACGTCTGGGCATTCCGTGCATCAGCCACGCCGGTACACCATCACTTCTCAACCATTTGAGGATTCCCAATGTTTTGATGTTTCCATCGTCAAACATTCCTATTCCGTTTGACTCGCATCCTGTCGGCGGAAATTCGATAGGGCCATCCTTTTAGGTCGTAGACGAGATCTTCGATATCAATCCTGGTTGTCCACTCGCACCGTCCGTTGGAGTCAGTCATTTCTAGGTTCCAGTTTTTCCGTTTACGCGTCAACCAAGACTATAAAGGGTAAAGTGCTACTTTGATTTAAAACATGCTATTTTGATTTTCACGTTTGATACCAACGAGTGATAATTTTTTGTACCTTGAAAAAAAATTCTACATCCCCTTCTTCACCTAATGCGTGCCAAACCAACTTTGGGCGTGATTCTTGAATCGTTTCACTCTGCACAGAGGCATCGGTTGAAGCTAAATGAACTATCTTTGACATAAAAATTATGAAAAATAATTTTAATGTCACAAATCTGAAATTGACTTGACCAAATACCTCAACTGCATTCAACTGAGAGCACTCAACATTAGCAAGGAAGGCTTCTAATTCCACCAGGATTTTTTCTCTAGCTGTTTTGGTGACAATGATAATCTCCAATTGAGTTGATGCAATGCAGTACCCCTGTCAAATACAGTTGCATCAAGATAAGTGAGCTATGTGATCATTAATAAAGGATATAAATAAAAAGAAAGAAAAAACATACACATTTTTCTTTGAATTGCTTTACAAGATCGCTTAGAATGGATTCAATTGGCTTCTTGGATGTGTATATAGCATTCTGAATGAAAACAGTACAATAAATGTATCACAGTTATTTCTTATTTGATTTATATATAAAGAAATTGCTATATTGTATACCTGGTTGGAGATTTTAAGAAGTTGCTTTAACTTTCCAAAGGAACGTCTGAAAGTTATATCAAGTTCAATCAAAGAGTGCATGTCCAATAAGAGCTCAAAGCCTTTTTCTCCCATTAGCACCGCACTCAAGAAGGCAAAATTACTGCAACTACCGGCATGAGCAAGCAGAGATACTTCATACAAAGCCTAGACAAGAAATAATTTTTCAACATCAAGTTTAGACAACCCAACCAACAGAACTAGTTTCTGTTAACAAAGATACCTCAGCTGAAGAACTGAAGCTCAGATCGTTATTTCCCTCGCCACGAATATCGAAAACCACGGCACGTGCTGTTTGCATCTTTTGATTTACTTCAGCAGAAAAAGAGAAAAAGTATGTGGAATATGGTTGGATTGTTGGGTGACCTCAGGAGGGAAACATGAAGTAGTAAAGGAGTACAAAATGGGATTACAGAAACTAAAAAACAACTGATAGTTGTTTGACAAAATATTTTTTGTTATAATAAATAGGATTTCGACATCTGGTGCTTTGTTATCTCAAAGCTTGTCAACTATTTTATTGAGAGCGTATTTATTATTTCTTTCTCAAATTATATTTGCCGCCATTTATGCGTTTCTCTTCAAGTTTATGCGGATTATATAGTCCCCGCAAGCGCGGACTGGTATTCCTAGCAGACGAACCTTGTGCTGCTTCTTTCTCTTCGCTTGGGTAAAAATGGTGAAAATGGCGAATAAGAAAACACGTGGTCCGGATAAAACCCAAGCTAATACATCTGATATTGTGGTAAAAAAACTCGACGATGCTACGGATATTGTTCGACAGCCTCCTGTTTTTACAAATGATTCCAAGTAAGATCTGTTTTCTCTCATCTCAAGATGCCTTCAGCTTATTTTGTTTATCACTTCATTTCCTTGACAGGTACATATGTATTGCATCCGGCCGCCAAATAGGAATTTACAGCGTCGAATCTGCGGACAAAGTTCATAGTTTGGAGGAGCATACTTTTGATGTAATTGGTTTGGCAATCAAGGATGACAACATTCTTCTGTCATGTGATGCTTCTGGGGAAACCATTGAATGGAACATCAACAATGGAACAACACTCAAGGTTGAATTGCAGTTAGTATTACCTCTGGTATAAAGCTAAATTTTTGTTGTCCAGAAAGCGCCACTTGTTGTAGCCGGCATAAAAGAATTTCATTCTTTTCACTATCCTGGAAATGGAAAAGTTTTGGTAGCCACACCGTCAACGTATACTACAAACATGTCATCACTTTGGATAGTGGACAGCCATACACGTCCAAGGAAACTATTTGCAGATATTAAAAGCACCCCTCATTCTATTGCTTTTGGCTGCAACCAAGGAAATGGATCATTAGTTGTCGTAGCTCTGCAGGACCACAGTGTTGTTGTCAAAGACATTACAAATGGTGTTGATAAAAAGTAAGTTAAGCATTGTAAATCTTTAAAAGGTCACTAATTCAGAATTTTTCATGTAGACACATGACAGACCAAAGAAAGTTCACTTGTGTTGCTTTACACAGTGAGAAACTCATCATGGCAACAGGAGATATTTCAGGACGTATTCTTATTTGGCATGACTTTGTTCACAAGTCTAGACCAGTGAAAACGGTTTATCACTGGCATACACTACCTGTTAACTCTGTCTGTTTTTCCAGCGAAGGTTTGTCCCTTCAAATAGTTGCAATATTTTGCTATCCCTAAAAAATTATCATAAATTTTTTTATATTCAGGGGAATATCTTTATAGTGGAGGATCCGAAAAAGTAATGGTGAAATGGCGACTTGGCATGTCTCGTAAACAGTTTTTACCACGTATGGGATCGTCAATCAAATACATCGTCAATGCCCCGGACAACATTTGCGTCGCAACGTCTCATTCTGACAATGGTAATCATCGTCTGCTTAAAATCTTTGGTGCATAACTTTTTCATTTTTTCTGTGATTTAGCTATACGTTTCATCGATTCTACCAACAAAATAAATCGGGCCATTATTGGATTGGTTAAACATGACCCAATTCGGGGTTTCGCAGACACTGAGCCAATCAAAGAGTCAGTAATGCCCACTGGCCTGGTTTTTGATCCACGAAGTCATGGAATTTTCTTCAATGCACAAGCTGGATTCCTTCAGCTTTTCGATCCGCAAAAAAATTCATTAATTTTCAATGTAAGGGAAATAATTCCTCCTATTAATAATCTTAGTTTTTTAAATAATGGGCGATTTTGAAATTCTCGTAGATGGATGTTGCTAACCGTAACGTACTGACCGATGAGCGAAATCTCGTAATAGGAAACGCTGAAGTATTGCGAGTTGCTGTGTCGCCTACCGGCGAGTGGCTAGCAACATTGGAAGTCTGGTCGAACATGTCAGCTGGTTATCATGACATGAATTTAAAGTTTTGGCGGTATGATGCCGTTCAAGCCAACTATGAACTTAACACTGACGTAACCATGCCGCACCAGGACCGGGTCACTGCTCTTTGCTTCCAGCCAGGATTACTAGGCACTGAAATGCCTTGTCTCGTCTCCATTGGTCGCGATCTTAAATTTAAAATTTGGCGGTTGGTCGACGACACCGACATTTATCGACAGAAAGAATCCTGGTCTTGTGATGTTGCTGGAGACTTCCGTAAACTCACACCTTCAGCTCTTTCGTTTTCCGAAGATGGGTCATTAATGGCCATCGCCTTTCAAGATACTGTTACTCTATGGGATCCAACGTCTATCAACCTCAACACGACTCTCAGCCATACGCTCGTGCAAGAGCCCATCGAGTAGTTTTTAACAAAAATTTCGCTTACCTTTTTCATTTTATTTTATACTCATAACTTTCTCGCCTTTAGGCTAATGGAATTCGGGAGGGATAATTGCTTTCGCTACCTTGTTTGTGCATCAAAATCAGCCCTTTACGCTTGGGACGTAATCAGCCAAGGATTGGTTTGGAAGGTGGGGCAGTTGCATAGTTCTGTGAGGTGTTTGGTGCCTGATCCCAAATCTTGCTACATGGCAGCAGTTTTGCAAAATAGTGAAGGTGCGAAAGGCTTTGTGAACAATAATAGCGCACTTACTTATCATAATGTTTAAAACTTTCTCGTTTTGGTTGATAGTGTTTGTATTCTCTCCTTCGAGTTCGAAGCCGGTACACTCTGTTCCGAAAATGAACAGTTCGGAACCGATTGCGGCATTATTTGTTCCACGTCCGAATCCTTTGGCAAGTGGGCCAGAATGGCTGATAAATTCGCGACTTTTGATTGTTGATGATCAACAAGTAAGTGTATCAACTTGTTCGAAAGCGTTCCAGATGAATAATGTCATTGAATTTCAGGAATTTTTGTGCGTGGATGACGTATCCAGCGCTGGATTTAACCAGAAATTGACAACCCCAATTTCTCATATGGACAGTTTACCTTGGACACCATTTTCCGCTATGAAAGCAGAGAAACAAATATCAGCTGCCAAGCAGTTGGTGCCCGTCGTTCATCAAACCAGTGGCATTCAGGGGTACAAATCTGTCCAATCGGTAAGTTCTTAATGTATTCATCGCAATAATTTCAGTTTTTACTCATTATTTTATTTATGGGACCGATGTCCCTCAATTCCACGAAATTTAGCTGTTGGAGACATCGGCGTCCGCCTTACCCCCTATGTCTAGAATTTGCAGCTTATTCATGAGTGACCTTATGATTAAGCATGGCCCCAAAGCGGTGACTGCAAAAGTTAACTCCGTGGATCGTACATCAACTGACTTACCTTTATCGAACGGGCATATCGACTCTAAAACGCAAGACTTCAGTGAAGAAACAACGTTACAGAAATTATTGACATTGGATTGCCAATGGCTGGTTGAGACTGTGAAATAACTTGACACATTTTTAAATTGTCTCCTAGCTTTATTCGTTTTGATATTCTGTGCAAGAAGACAAATTCCGCCTTGAGAAATTCAAAAATGATCCTGCTTATGGTAATCCCGTTAATCAACACTGTGGCGATGAGTGGTGGTTATGAAAAAGGTAAAATGAGATAACGAAACGACTCAGAATGCTGGCTATGATTCCGCTAGCCAAAACTTTAAAAGATTTTCAATTCTGTGGTGCAAAGGGATTGGTGCAAAAATTCCGAAGGGTGATGCAGTGAATTGCGAGTAAACGTGATAATCATCGTTAAACAGGAGAAGCAAGGTGGTGTCTACGCGAAGGGATAGCATCCGTTGGTATGTGGAGGGTCTTTGAAAGATAGAAATATGAGTTTGCTTGATGTTTTTCAATTAAGGGAGGTAAAACTAAAACTTTTTACCAATGTTTCCATCTTGAGACGATTCTACGCTCAGTGAGTGTTCAAATAGATGTCATTTCTCCGAAAAATGGACGACGGGCTTCATTTGGTGGAAGGGATATAAAATTGGACTTTGTTTGGTAGACGACTTTGCAAAAAAGACATTTCGAGCATGTATAAAGCGACACGTGAAAAATTCTCCGCTTGAATGTGATGTTCTAACAATGACGATATCTAATTGTCATACCCACTTCTTCATAAAGAGATTATTTTCGTTCTAACAATGAGGATATCTTATTGTCATGCCCACTTTGTCACAAAGAGATTATCCTCAATTCCTCATTATTCACAATGTGTTAATAATTTAGCGTCTGCCATTTTATCACTTGTACAAGTAATTACCGCTAGATGGCTTTGCTTGTTTTATTCGCGAGAAAAATTTGTACGAAAAGTCAGGCTTCTTTCGTTTTTTGCTAAAACGCCTAATATAGCTAACTATGCACGATTTCAATTGAAAATTAAACAAGGATCACGGAAATAGATTTCGTTTCTACGTGGGAACAAGCGTTTTTTAGCTATTCGAATTTAAAGTTGTTGCGCTAAGGCCGGTGTGATTCTGTTTTGTAAAAAAAAATCGTGAAATTCACCACACATTTGAAATCGGCGTTTAATTTTGGTTTTAGCGGTAGGTGTAATCGAATTCTAACTAACTCAAAAATTTTGTTGGGCCTGGTTGGGCTTATTTCATTTATTTTTTATTTTTATCACAGTCATGGAACACCCATGACCCCATGGTTTCCATGACTCTGTTTTGATTTTATCAGAGTCATAGACCCCGAGGGATTATGATTATAATTAATATAATTAATTCTATGAGTACTCTGACTTTCATTTTTTTTTTTCTTCTAAATCTAAGGGTTTTTTGGTCCCGATCTTGCAACGTCGCTGGAAAATCATTCGTCTGAAGTGCTTCCACCGCCATTGTAAATCTAGCTTTTGTCACAAATCATCTTCTGATACATTGTCCGGTTTTTTATCTTTTATTACTTAAATACGTCTTCTCGTAATTCTTGGGTCCCTAGACACTCTCTGACCAACAAAGAAACTGCCTTTTTCACATTACTTTTACGAAGTTTTACGTACTCGTACATTTTGCTGATTATAGAAAACATTTTGCCATTCACACGAATGCCTTAGTCTGATTGGATCGTGCAAACATGCCAAGCCGTTCTTGCCACTGGAAGAAGCCTTTTTGTCAAAATTTTGAATCATTCCATTTAAGTGTTGTATCTCATACAAGCATTCTGGCATGTGTCAGGCAACGGGGTACAGTAATCACAGGGTCCCCTTTGGGTGTCTAGTCTGGCTTACACCCTTTGTAATCAAAACTGTTTGTCCATGTTATAGCTTTGGCATCATAAAGCTTTGTATACTCTATGTTTTGTTTGCTTTAGGTGTTGGAATGAGTAATAATATGGAGGTGAATCATTGAATTTTGGACTTGATTTATCACCTGTTGGTCAAGATGGAGAAACAACAGGGATTGGTAAGAATGGAAAGAAAGCATCCTTAACATCTCAACTCTTGTAATTTTGTCTATTTGGCAGGATTAAAAAAAGTTATTCCCACACTCATTCTTGGAATTTTGGGACGATCATTCTTGTCGATTGGACGTGCTTTGTCTGTTTGTTAGAGTGAAGGTTCCAGAAAGCAGAGTTCCAAGAGTCTGATTTAGAGGCTGTTCAACACAATATAGATTGTTTAACTTTGTTTTCTTGCCTAGATTGTGAGATTGAATTAAATTGGAAGTTAAAAGTTTTTGAAGCTATTCGCTTACTACTTTACTAGTGAGGAAACATATGTGACGAATTGTCGAAATGTATGATGGTAGCAATTTGCAAAAGTTGAATTGACAACAAAAAAACTGCCTGTCAGTTAATACTTTAAACATTTGAGTTCTTCAGGGGCAGAAATTTAAAGCTTGTTGCATGATAAGGTTATAAGTGTTGGGACTCTGAATTGAAAATCCGAATTCTGCTTGAAGTGATTGTTGCCTGTGGATTACTAAATTATAATTTATGTTTACATATCTTTAAATTTTGTTTCTTCTTAGATATTAAAAATCAATACACAAAGATATAAATGGAATTGGTTTTGTATTAGCCCACCTCCACCCACAATTCCACCACTGTTTTACATTACATGTTATTCAATACGTTACAAGTTATACAATAAATACAATAAATACAAACATACATGCATACATACAAAACACTAAGTTAACCCGTTGGCTGCCAAGCCATTACAACCCGTAGGTTGTTCTACTACAATCGCTACGCATCGTTTCTGAGGGATTCGATGAAAGGGGGACTTGTCCGAAGACAAGTCCGGGCTGACTTGACAATGGAGACCTTTACGGGAATGCACACCCCAGGTACTCCACCATCGCATCGACAAGGGGAAGTCCCTACTGGTGCATTGCCTACGGCGCCCTAAGGCGCAAGGCGACTGCCCCACCCCATGGTCGATCAGGCATGGGGTAGAACAGCGCCGCCGGTCCCTACAACTAATAAAAAAAGGGGGAGCAAAATGGGTGGCAGCCAACGGGTTAACTTACAACATACACTAAACAACAACACTAAACAAAACAATACCAAAAACACGAGGCTCCACGACGACGGCGATGAGGCGAAGACGGGCGCGATCAGAGGCGATACGGCAAAGTAGATTAGCTCGTGACGGTGAGATGACCATCTTGAAGAAGGGAAGCAAAGAAGGGAAGTGAAGACGGGAAGCGAAGACGGGAAGCGAAGACGGGAAGCGAAGACGGGAAGCGAAGATGATGAGCTTGAAGACGGGAAGCGAAGATGATGAGCTTGAAGACGGGAAGCGAAGACGATCCGCTTGAAGACAGGAGGCGAATACTATCAGCTTGAAGATGATGAGGAAGAAGAAAAGGCGAAGATTTATCATTGGCAATCTGCAGAACAGAAGTAAACAAATTAGACAAATGAACAATCGCATAAAAGAACACGAGAACAACCAATTATTATTATCATTTAGAGGTAAAACAAAAGAAGAAACGTACCTAGCTTAGAAACACTGGCATGGGCGATGAAGTTGAATTGCTAGAACAACCGTAGTAATCAAATCGGCTGGATCCAGACTGGGTTTTCTGCTTCTACGAGATATCACTTCCGTCACTGGAAAACGTTTACACAAAAACAAAAAAGAAACAAAATTCACTAAGAGGAAAAAAATATACACTACATGGCAATCTGACGTTGTCCACTGTCAATATAATTTTAAGGGTAACATTTAACAAACATGTCAATTGAGCTTTTTCATTGAATACAAACTCTGAAAGATTAGAGGGAAAGTCTACTATAAATAAGTCATATTGGCAATAAAAAAGTGAAAAATGGTACTCTGAGAAGAACAATTTCATTTGTCCCTCCTCAACGTAAATGCAAAATTACCAAATATCTTAAATAACAAAAAACAACAAGTGAGCTAGGGTTTGCAAACAGCCCACTAAATCCTTTCGAGGCAACTGACAACCTGTTTTGAGGGCCTCATTTGGAAGCAAATGATCCAAAGGTAAAATTACTAATTATGTAAATTTTACCTCTGGAGAAGAATAAAGGCATTTAAAGTAAAAATGAAACTAAAGATTCAATTTTCACAAGAACATTAGCGTTCTTTTGTTGCAATCTAAATCCAACTTTACTTTGTGCTGTTTACAAGCTGCCATCTAACTATTTCTACTTATTATGCTAAAAAATAATGCCTGCATTATAGTTATGATCATTAGTAACTTACTTGATGCTAAAAACGCACGAAAACAAGGATAAAACACACAAAATCAACAAAGCAAAGGCTGTTGTAACTTTTGGTCCGCCATTGCAGATATAGCAGAAGACCTGATGGCGCCATGGCGGTGTGGTTCAATTCTACGGATTTTATTCCGATTAAATAAAATCGTATACTTTAAGAGCATCGAACTCACAAGCTCTATGCTTAAATACAGCGCTTTAACCAACTGATACAACATGCTTTTGAAAGATTAAAGTTCTTTTATAGGCTAATTTAATTTTTTTCTGTTTTGTTAAAACATTTTCAAAATTAAAAACTAATCTCTTATTCGGAATCGGCATTGAATTTTGGTTTGAATGGTAGGTTTGTTGGTCCAAGTCAAAATTGTAGTCGACTTATTTTGTCAAATACGAAATATCCCACCAAGTGGTGGGATTCCATCCTCCCCTGCCAAATATTTCTTGTCACGAACGCGTTCGCCATCTACTGAGACAATCGTAAGTAGATGTGGGTTTGTTATGAAGAGGGAGAATCTTAATGGCGAAATTGTGGAATAAATCGTAGCTTGCCAATGTAAATGTCTAAAGGAAAGAAATGGAAATTTTTGACGGCACGATAGAATTTGAACAAGTCTTTTGTTTCAAGTGTCCTGAATGCGAATTCGTTAGTCGTGTTAAAGATGAAGTCTCTGAACATTTAAAAAAAGACCACCAAATTGTGATTGCAGAAGTTGTGAATGCAAATGCAACTATTGAGTCGTCAGATTTTTTGCTTGATGGCTGTGATGAAGAACCAAATGAAATTAATGATAGCCAAATACTTCATCATGGTCCTGTTAGCTCTTCAGTTCAAGAAGGTTTTACCTGTACCGTAGAAAAATGTGGAGTTCGTTGGGAACTTGAATACAATGCCCAGTATCATACAAAATGTCACTATGAGAGTGGCTTCAGATGTCCAGAATGTAGTGAGACAAAATCGTCTTGGAAAGCAATGACTATGCATCTATGGAAGGGTCACTCGATCAATCTTGAGTTGCTCAGCTGTCATTTGTGTGGCTACAAAACAGGGAAAAAAGAGCTGCTGAAATTTCACATAAAGACTCACTGTGATCAGCGAACTTGCCTCTGTGATGAATGTGGTAAGGGGTTTAAAAATATGAAGCAGCTTAGAAATCATAAAGTAAGTTGTTTCTTGCAATATATAATTGAAATGTCTTTATTCATTGGTTTTTCTGATGGTACAGGAGTTACACTCACTTAACAAAGGATCTAAAGAACAACTGAAAAACAAATGTGCAGACTGTGGAAAGATATTAAGCAGCGGTCGTCTGCTGCGTGCCCATCGCAATGCCGTCCATCTGAAAATGCGTTCTCACCTTTGCAGTTATTGTGGTTACAATACTACATCACATTCAAGTTTAAGAATTCACCTACGACAGCACACCAATGAGAAACCATTTACATGTGAAACTTGTGATTATCAAACAGCCGATCACAATTCGCTTAGACGGCATCGCATGAAGCACACGGGAGAGAAGCGGTACAAGTGTCCACATTGTCCATATGCGTCAATTCAGGCATCAACGTACAAAGTAATTATAAAACTAACTTTAGAACGAATGCAACTGTAAACGAAATATGTGTTTACCTTGTGAGTATCATTCTTTGGAATTACAGGTGCATCTAAAGAACAAACATCCTGGTTTGAGCGACGAACTCGTTTTTTCCTGCCAATTTTGTAGTTTCCGTACGATTCGAAAAGAGCAGCTCAGTTTGCACACAACCTGTGTACACGCAGGTGGAAACCAAGTACCTGAAGATGCTCGTACAGTTGGTAGCACATGATTCAATGAGAGCTGTTACTCTCGTCACATTATTAGAGCTGCACGACATCTGAAAACATTCTCCATTTGACTGTTTGCGCTGCTTAGTGCCGACGATGCAACACGGTCCTTGTACAAGCATACACTACGTTAACAATAGAAGCTTATTAAAAGTATTTGTTTATCAGTATCGTCCAATGGAATCTATCGTAGCATCGGCCTTGCGTACAGCCCGTAAGGTTTGTAATTACGATAACTTCAAAATTCATCAACATGACATCTTGAAAAATCACGAACATTGTTTCTTAATAGATGAATTCCGATGGTGCAATACGAAATTAACGACAGGCCGAAATTGAAAGCTGGAAATCTGAAGAAAAAGGCATGAAAATTGGCTCCTCGACAGCACCCGTGATATTCCATCGTACAATTGCAAATAAGTTGTAGTGCTTGCTCTTGGCAATATCAACGATATGGATTCGGATGACGTAGATCACTATTACGAAGAAGTGGAAGAGAATGAAGACATGGAAGTATTTCCCACTGCATGCTTCAAAGACCTGTGCATCGGTTTCGGATTCTTCGTGCTCTGCGTCAGCATTGCTAGCATTGTAGCCATCAGCATCGTAAGCACGTATAAGGTGGTGCAAAGAATGGCAGTTATCGAAGTCGATCCCATACCGTTCCGGTCGGTAAATCACGGCATTTGGCCTGGCTATCGACATGAATTTTTCAACGAGCGATTGCCATACAGCAAGGCGGAGCAGGTGTGTCTATCACGAGAGAAAGCCTCCCTCCTTCACTTCAACAGCCAAGAGCAAGAGGATGCCTTTGACATGTATGCGTCATTGAATTTCTGGAGCGCAACAGATTACCCGTCATTTCAGTTATGGACTTTGGGGATCGTCATAGCCAGGCGAGTTCAAGGAAAGCCCAATGTCACTGTTTTATGGCCGGAACCGACGCCAGAGTTGAGTAATATCCGCGAGTGTGCAGTTCGAGGAGAAGGACTCGTCAACGCCTTCGGCTTCCCTGAAAAGTTTTGGCAAGAGAGGCACATTGTGAAAGATTACATAACGGAGAATCAGCCAGAAAGTGGTAACACAACCAAAGCCCGGATTGGATGTTGGCAACACGTGAAGAGGAATGATTGGGTGCCGGAGAGTTTCTACCGTTTCGTTTGCCAACGCAAAATTTTATGAATTTGATCGTGTTACCTGTAGGCGTGTGACCCGTAAGCTTCAAATACTTTTGTTTTCATGACCGTTTTCAAAATATACATGAAAAAAAAAAAAAAACGTTACTGTGAGTTCATTTACAATGACAGCAAAAAATCCATAAATCATTTTCCGTCATAATTTTGCTTGTCCTTTATGACTTTGCGTGGTGTTGGTGCATTTGCGGTTTAAGAGTTCCACCACAGGTACGGAAAAAACATCGGATAGAGCAGCTATCATGAGAAAAGCATTATTTTACACGTGTAACACTGATGCAGAATTAAAATTCCCAAACTTGTTTAGAGTTGCACTGAACGTTAGCGAAGGACACAAGATGGGTGGTCCATGGAAAACAAAAGCTCTCTGGGTGTTCCAAGATATTTTCGTAATCAACGAAAAACTGTTTGTTCACCTTGCTATAGCGCAATTTGAATTCCTCGGTGATTTACGTTTTACTACGACAGTTAATTATATCCCATTGCTTTTATGAGATCTAATAAAAGAACTGTTATTAGAGGCGTTCGGTTCTTTTTCTTTTTAAACCAACGCATCCTTTTTTTTTTTTCCTGGAGCATCCACGGCCTAATGCATAAGGCCTAATAAGGTTCGTTTCGAATCTCCCGCCTCGATATTAAAGAGGCAGCACTGTAGACATGTTCAACTAGATGTGGAAGATTTCTCTAGAACATAGGGCAAGTCAATGACCGTTAGCCTCCAAGTACCGTTATATTCTTCTTACGATGATGAACAATAAAAGTTACGATATGACCTGCATGTAGAAAAACACGAAAAACAATTAAATCAGTAAATGATTTTCTCGAGAATGAAACATTTTTTTTTCTCACCTGATTTGCACATTTCACGAAGGGAGGTTATCGTTCATCTTTCCGTACTATCTCGTACGAACTTTTCTTGACGAGTTGAAATACAAAAATGTTTACAAGTGCTGCGGTTACTTGTCTTTCAGCGCTGCAACAAAATACGCATCAACACAACAGGAGCGCGCGAAACCTGTTCGGCCGGCAATGACCTAGTTCGAATGCGTCCTCGTGATCATTTGCTGGCGTGCCTTCAAACAAGATGATTCTGTTTGCGCTGTTCCAAGCCACCCTCGTTCTGGAGGTAAGTTGTGAATTTTAGTTTTTCACCAACGTCTAGAGAAAACGATAATACATTTAATTGTTTTTTGTTTGTACGACGGTAATTTGATTGCAGTTCATGAGTGAGTCGACTAATAAATTTTTCTAATTTTAAACCTTGTTATGCAGCTGTTTCTTTTCCTCTTCTTTTTCTTCCCGACCGTTGTGGTTTACGAGAAGCTGACGTCCAGATTGAGTAAAAACAACGCCCTGGGCGTTTGGATTGGTTCCTGTACTGTTGATGGTACGTGTCCTTTAAAGAAAACATATTTAAATAATACAGATGCAGAGGATCACTGAACATTTAAAAACATTTTTAGATAATTGTGGGGTGTGCAAGGACATGACAACTGAAGGCGGTACAATTGAATCGCCAAACTTTCCAAACGACTACAGCTCCGATTTGAAATGCTTGTACACAATCGAGTCACCGACGGACACTAAAATCGAATTGACTTTTACCCAATTCATTGTGGAAAATTGTTGTGATTTCATCACGGTAAGTGACAGCTTTCCCCACTTGCATTCACTTAATATTCACGTTGATAACGCATAGGTATTTGATGGCGAAAGTGACCCTCTCCAAATCGCTCTTAACGGCTACCAAATACCACAAGTAACAACATCAACAGCCAACAAAATGACAATAAAATTCACGACAAACGGCGACAACACGCTGATACTGCCCGCCAATTTAAGTCCCGGACGATGGCAAGCGAAATACAAGTTCCTAGCGATAGAGAGCCGCATGACCGTTCCTTTAGAAAACGCAACAATTGCAGA
The DNA here is from genome assembly GCF_020631705.1 of Daphnia magna. Classification (NCBI taxonomy): domain Eukaryota; kingdom Metazoa; phylum Arthropoda; class Branchiopoda; order Diplostraca; family Daphniidae; genus Daphnia; species Daphnia magna. The sequence goes on along the minus strand of NC_059186.1, from coordinate 176,081 downwards.
ACTATAGTCGGTTATTTTTGTTCAAACTGTTATTTATATGATGCTATTAAAACACATGTGATGCGAGCAAGACTCGATCCTAACATAAGCAGCCTCCAGTAAAAAGCATGTGGGGCCTAGTCGATTCTGTAGCAATGAATGCATTCCTGTCGAATTAAATTAAATTGCAGCATTTTAACGAGCGCGTATCAATACTCTGATTATTCCCTTTATTATAACCGCCCCAAATAACGAATGCCATCACAATGGCGTCAATGATCGATTTTCTAAGACTAAAGAAAAGTCAATAAACTTTACAGAAAAGATGTTGTTTCTTAATTTACAAGAAAAAACAAACAAAAAATGACATCGAGCACAAAAGGCTATTGTACGCTATACAGATTGTGTTGCCGGTTTTCCGATTTTTCAATGACATGCATCTCGGAAAGACCGGTTTACACGACTCGCTTCCTTGAATCATGAACGCTAGACGTGATTCATTGACCCGGTGCAGATACTGTTATGCCTTCAAGCTATTCAAGATTTTAACCACCCCACCCCATTACCACGCATTTTTATTGAATGTAAAGAATAAAGAGAAATAGCCTCACTTATAATTTAGTGCAATTTTGTTTTTCTAAAAATAAATTTTTAAAATTGAAAAATACAAAAGCAACTGTGGGAGGTAGATGTACCCCCGCCTACCTGTACATTGAGATGATGTGTACATGAGATTTTTTGTGTGTTTTGTGAAAAGCGTGGAACGATGGCGAAGCCATGGAATCCTTTCTCACTGCTGGGCAGTAAGAGGCACATGATCGCGCGACAATGACCTACTTTGCATAGTTCCTCGGCAATCACTCGTCTACCTGCTACAATACGAAGATGTTAGTGTTGACGGTGTTCCTAATAATAGTTAGCTTGCAGGTAAGGTTGCACTACAACCAATTCAAACGTACACAGACTTGAAATAAAAACTCTAGAATTACTACGAATTATGTTTTATACAAAATTTTACGTACTAACCTGAACATTCCTGCAAATGGGCGCCAAATTCAAATAAAAAAAGCTGCTCGGGTTTATGCTGGTGTCTTTCCCAATCCTTGCCGTAACGAATGGCATTTCCTCCAAGACGAAAATCGACAACTTACTGGAAAAGATCGACAATGTCATTGCTGACCGAGCTTGTAACATTACAGGTACATTGTTTTGTTTATTTACCTCACCAAGTGATTCCTGTAGTGCGCCATATTTGAAGATTGTTTTTGTCGACAGCGGGATGTGGTGAGTGCCGAACGATAACGGACGACGGCGGCATGATAGCATCTCCAAATTTCCCGAACGAATACGATCCGAATTTGAATTGCTTGTACACGCTGAAAGCGCCACTGGGAATGAAAATTCGGTTAACATTCACAGAGTTTCACGTGAAAAAATGCTGTGATTTCATAACAGTAAATACCTATAATTGAAGTCGTAGGTTATTGCGATCTGAATTTTCATGTGATTTTACAGGTGTTTGACGGTTTGGCCAATCCACTTCAAGTCGCGATGAACGGTGAAGATATTCCATCTCCAGTGATGTCACCATCTAACCGGATGGCCATCAAATTCACCACAAGTGTTGACCATGCCTTGGTTAATGGAACAAAGGATACAGAGCCTGCGCGATGGCAAGCGATCTATACCTTCGTCTGAACATTCCTAGTGAAAACAAATTAAACAAACGAATTTAAAAAAACTTGTATAAAAATGTGTGCAACTTCCTATCGAGTAAATTTGTGCCCCTTCTTGTCATGGAACACTCGAATCTCCTTTTTAAAAAAGTGTGTTTTAAATTAATTTTTTTTTTTGGTGGTAAATACAAATAGTTAAGGCAATACTTGTGAAACTCGTTTAAAAGCTATAATATTCGGAATTCTCAAAGTCGCAAGCTGGGCGCGGCTCGGGTTTTTTCTGTAACGCCCCGAAGCTATGTAGACGTCTAAGGGAAGCTTCCCAAGTCCCGTTGCGCTGGACATTGAACCCTAATTCAAGACATTATTCCTCAATAAAAGACAACTTCATTTTAAAGCACCTGATTTACTCTGAAAAGTACATCAATACGCATATTGCAATAATCATTGACGTGACTCAACGTGAAATTGAGTTTAAATTGTTTCAAGTTAAAACAAAAAACTCTTCGAGTTCCGACTTCAATACTTGCCATGCATTTTTTGTTCAGCAGAACTGCTCGAGGATTCTTGCTTGCAGCAGTTTTGTTCGTGTGGCAGTGACCTATTTTGTAAAGGCACTCGGTTTGTCATTCGTCTACGCACCATCCAAAGGAGATGATCCTCACGACCGCGTTCCTAGGAATACTCGTTTTTCAGGTAATTGTTTTGTTCTTCTTCAAAATTTTTGATTGGTAAATCCTATTTTCTTTTGTCAACTGTGCAGTTGCTATTTTTCCATCTGATTTCTTTCCCATTGTTGGCACTCCAATCCGAAAAGGAAAGAGCGCAACTCAAACTGGGGGCTTTTCTGGCGAAAATGGATACTCCCATCGTCCCCTGTAACGTAACAGGAGGTATATTCTGTTGACACGTTCAAATGATTAAATGCAATTACCTGAATTTATTTAAAAATTTTTTATAAAGTCAATTGTGGCTCCTGCAAAAATGTAACGGACGACGGCGGTACGATAGAATCTCCACATTTCCCGGAGCCATACGATTCGAATTTGAATTGCCTATACACAATCAATGCGCCTTACGAGAAGAAAATTAAATTATCATTTACAGAATTTAAAGTGGAAAAATGCTGCGACTTTATCACGGTAAGTGAAAACGTATCTCTTTCTGCTAATTTTAGGTTATCGCTTGAATGTTTTACCTGTGGGCAGTTTTACAAGTCTGATGCATTTGTGCAGGTATTCGATGAATTGGCCAATTTAATCCAATCAAGTTTAAACGGAAGCGACACACCAATGGCAGTAACCTCTCCCTCCAATCAGATGACGATCAAATTCACATCAAATGTTGATAACATAACGAGACTTGATCCACCAGCAGGGCCTGCTACGCGGTGGCAGGCAACGTATACCTTTATGTAAATTTGAAGCAAATGCGCCGCCTACTGAAAACGACATTTATCTGGAAAACAATGATGTGCACAAAAACAATAACGTAAAATTAAAAATACAGTTTTTTTGTTTAATTTCATACCCGATTAAATTCACTCCAATTTTTTCAGCCTTCTTTGCACTTGAAAGAACTTTAGATGGCTCTGAAACTGAAGATTTAAATTAGTTAAATTAGCATACTGTTTTTTTATATATTTAAACGAGGATTTGTCCTTGGCTATTCATTAGTCATGGTTAAGCAATCAAATTTGAACTGAATTGAATTCAATGCTACAAAACCAGTACCCTCCTTATAGGGATCAGTCAGTCAAAAGCCAATTTTTAAATGCAACATGCCAAATGTACTGCACATAGTGCGTAGTTATGTAAACTTGGCATGTTGGCGCGATGGTGAAATCTGGTGAAACAGAAGACAGCTCAATTGCAGACAAAGCGAATTCAGAAAAAATGATCAACACACAGAGTTAAATAATGGAACACATTTCGAACAATAGGAGAGGCACTAACTAAAATCATATCGAAGCAAACGAGTCTGAATTAATGGTGAAGCTCTAGTACTTTAGCCTTGCGACGTAATCAATTCGTGCGCACACACCGCCTATTTATCGTTCACCTACCCGACGCCTAGAACAACGGAATTTAGAAAACGATACAAAGGTATGCGATAGGCAACGTAACATGGAGAAGCTGTGTTACTATGGAAGCCTCATCGCAAAGTAATACGGGCTATACGGATCCGTCCGTGGAGGGCAGGATTACGAACAACATTGCTATACAATTTATCGATGAATGATTCAATCGAAAACTGGAAATTGAATGAGATGAGAATGGTCCAACGGAGAGAACAAAAACAGGCAACGTACCTTAAATCTGACCTCAGTCTTTGTTGGCCACTTGGATTGCGACTACGTATCAGACCCAGTTCACCTTTCGTACAGCGAGAGGAAAACTTAATCATTCCGTCTAGAAACTGCCCATTCGAGAGACGTCCATCAGCTTTATTGTCAGAGAGAATTCAATGGATGGTAAGCCCGACGATGCCACCGGATGGGGAAACAAATTCAAACAGGCCATTGCCATCAACAAGCAACTGGTTCCTCTCAAGTTGACCATGTTGCTCTACTATGGCGGTAATTTCGAATTGTACAAATCTGCATGCACAAGTTTTAAAAAAATGTTAACTCAATTTCTTTTGATTGAGCGATGATTTAGCCGTGTCGCTATACTTGCCCTACATGACGTTGCAGATGATCCAAGTGGGTCTCAACATTGAAGAGATCGCCATCATCTATTCGGTTCTTCCGTTCGTCACGTCAATCATGCCTCCAATAGCTGGTTTAACCCTAATTAAACAACCTTTATACTACTAGAGAATAATACAATTGAATTGTCCGTGACGATTGACAGGCATGTTGGCGGACAGGTTTCATAGTTACAAGCTCATCCTGATCGTCATCGTAGCTTCCGTCGCTGTGTTCCACACGTCTTTGCTGCACATCGACGCACGTTTATCCACCGATGCTCCGACGACCGGAATGGACTTTGAAACACCCGCCGAGATTTACTGCACCCGATTGGGAGCCGTTCTGCGTTTCGAGAATTTCACGTGCGACGCCAATCGGGAAATGTGGACGGTCGACTGGACACCGTCCCAGTGCCAACCAATGGATTGCCAGCTACCGATGCGCATGCAACTATGCCTCGCAGATGGCAATTGCACGCAAATCGCAATCGGATCGACGTCCATGCTGGAAATGGACGCTCTCCTCGAAGTTGTGCCAACGACCAGTCTGGATGGAGATCACCATGGAAACTGCACGGCACACATCGTTAACGCTCAAACGGATCAGACGCGCAATCCAGCATCTCTCCTTTGCAACTGTCCCATCCGTTGTCCAGCCATGGCAGCGCCGATGTCATCTGATTTAAATAACGCCACCACCACCACCACCACGACCACCACCAACGGCTTGTCTGTCGAAGAGCAGCAACAGCAGAAAGAGAATGAACGAGTCAAACACAATCGCGGATTTTGGTTGTACTTTATCCTGCGTATTATCGCGTCCGGTTCTCTGGCCACCTCTTTTTCCATGTGAGTTCTTCTCCGGATAATCTTAAAAAAAAGTTTATTTTGTCAGCAATTTCTAGAAACTGATAATAACATTTTAAAATGTACTTACTATTAATAACACAAAGGTTGGATGCAACTGCCATCAAAATGGTCAAGAAACATCACGGCGATTTGGGAAAGCAGCGCCTGTTTGGCGTCATCGGACAAGCCATTTGCGTACATATAATCATATTCATTGCGTTTAAATAATTCTACAAATGGGTTCCATATTTTCTTTGCGCAGTGTTAAATCTGTCATAAATTGTATATACTTGAAAAATCCTATGTTTCCGTTCAGGCCGTCCTCGCTGGAATAATACTCGACTGGACCGTCATAGAAAAAGGTAAATATTCCGTTTTTCTAAATTCAGTTTGACGACACCGCAATCTAAACATTAAACTGCAAAATAATGAACGTGAAATAACAAGTGGACACAAATTTCGCAGGTTACCCCGACTACTCGATTACCTTCTACTTGGCTGACGGCATGTTCGTCGTGGTGGTGATACTGATGAGCCAACTCGACGTCGGCGTCGAGGAACACACCGAGGCCACCAAGCTGATGAAAAGCATATCGAAACTCATCCGACTCATCGACGTCGACATCTTCATGATTATGATGCTGCTACTGGGTACCTGTTGGGGCTTCCTGGAATCGTTCCTCTTCGTCTACCTCACCGAACTGAATGCCAGCAGCTACCTTCTCGGTATAAAACTGAGTTTTCCAACTACATCCTAAAATACAAAAGTCCTTAATTCGCTTTGTCCTCATATTCCAATAACATATAGGAATGACCATCACATTTGCTAGCATCATTGGTATTCCTTTCCTGTACGTCTCCGATGTCATCGTACGTAAAATTGGTTCCGTAAACGTAATCGTGCTCGCCTTCTTGGCCTACTGCATCCGTTTTTTTGGCTACTCTTTCATTTGGTAAGTTCAGTTCAGCTCGAATTAAATGATTGTCTCTTAAAAGCTTTCACCAAGAAATCAGTCAATTATTTAGAAAATTTGTTAAATTAACGAATGTTAAACATTACAGGGATCCATGGTTAAGTCTTCCTTTCGAAGCATTAGAGGCCGTCACTGTCCACATGATGGCTGTTGCCAGTTCGATTTACTGCGCAGCAGCTGCACCTCCTGGACTTTTGGCGACTTTGAATGGAGCCGTTGGTTCCTTCCATTACTCCTTTGGTAAACAGCTAGTTTATTTTTATTTTTAAATTCATGTCATGTCCTACGTAAGAATTCCGTTCAGAAGGAATTTAGATCATGATGCCTTATATTGTCTTACCGAGTCCATGATGATGATTGATATTAATCCGTTCGATAGGTCGCGGAGTTGGCAGCTTTGCCGGTGGCATCATGATGGCTAATTTCGGGACACGTACGACTTTTCGCATTCTGGGTGCTGGCGCCGGAATTTGCGGTTTGGTGTATTTCCTACTTCACCGTTTCTACCTCGCCAGACTCGAGAAAAATCGGCTTCACAGAAAATCCATTAGTAATCTGGCCAACTCAATCAAATAAATCATTTCAACCATTAGTTTAATTACTTTTAATTACATAATACCTCAACTCTTTTTTCGGGGTATAATTTTCACTTGTAATTTTGGTGCAGGACCTTCAATCGTTATTTCCGAAGAAGCTGTACCGATGAAAGTGAACCTGGACGTAGAGACGAATGAGAAAGATGATCCGGTGGACGAAGACGATACAACCGATGAACAAACGATGGATTACCTGTTCGAACCCGATGGCCTCAAAGGACGTCGTCTAAGTGCTTTCTAAAGATCAGTTTTATTGCTCTTGGAAAGTGTGCAAGAAGACGACTGAAAAACAAATAGGCTTTTCTGTACCTATATACATATTATGTAATATAGTCTGTTGATTGCATATACCTTGCTGAGGAATTTTTTTTTTCAAAATGGTTGTTGGTCATTCGTAACTGTTCCTTGGCAACTAGAGAGATGGTATCTGAGGAATGACCTAGAAAATAAAACCAAAAACAAAAAAACTGCATGAACAAACCAACGGTTAACATGTATTTGCAATAGTATTACATTATAACTATATTGAGATTTACATTAGTGAAGAAACTGAATTATGATAGCTGAATAACTACAAGTACATTACCTTTATAGGTTACTCACGAGCACGTATTCCATTTCTCTAACCGTCAAGCTCAAATTTCGACGTCCACTTGCATTTTGAAACATAAGCCATTCTGTTTTCCTTTGTGTTAGTCAGGACCAGCTGCACATGAGTAATGTTGTAAAAGTACCACATTTTTCAAAAACGTAAGATCAATGTGTACTTGTGAAATCAGTTTTAGTAGCTGTTTGAAAAACATTTTAGTATTTAGTTCACAGAAAAGGTTAAACGAGTTTACCCCACCTTTGTCGTCTGCTTTAGATCAAAGGGTTTTGAGCAACAATTGCCGAATGAAACTAATATTTGTAACGCCATTGGCGTTAATTCTGTTATCTTTTGATAACAGTCGAAATGCAAAATAACACGCGTTTAGACATTTCTTCAGCTAACCAAATAAAGCTACTTTTTACGAGGTTGCATTTCTTTTCGCCACGTTTCGTGTAGAAACATGGAGAAATCTTTCACTGTCATGTTGGAAAATCAAGAGGAATATTACAAACCAGAAAAATTGATTGAAAGCCTTACTCTAAATGTACGTGAAGGATTTCCGTGCATTAGTTACCAATACTTTCCATACCAACAGAATTCGAAAACCCTTTCTACCACTTACGAAAACGATGAAGAATACCTTCTACGGGCCTACACAACATTGTTTTCAAATTCACGTTGCAGCAAAGGGAACGGGAGGAAGAGAGAAATTATGCACTCAAGCTCATTATAAGCCAGTTGAAGGTAGAAGTTCAAAACGTACGAGACAATTTGAATCGTTGTCAATATCAAGTAAATGACCAGGAAATGCTAAGAGAATCTGAGCAAAAAAATGTCAGAATTGAATACAGGATTTAATCATAAAATCCTAACGTGCAAAAATGAAAGCTCACTGTTGAAAGAAGAAATTCACATTTTAAACGCAAATTGGAAAAAAAATCTTGAAATGCCAAGCAAATTACTTGATTTGTTGGAAGCTGAAAAAGAAAATCATCTTTCATCAAATAAAACATTTGATGAAAAACTATCAATGTATAATATAAAAATTCCCAAACCAAAGAAAAAAAAAAATTTTAAAAAAAAAATTAAAAAAAAAAAAAAAAAAAAAAAAAAAAAAAAAAAAAAAATAAAAAAAAAAAAAAAAAAAAATTTTTTTTTTTAAAAAAAAAAAAAAAAAAAAAAAAAAATTTTTTAAAAAAAAAAAAAAAAAAAAAAAAAAAAAAAAAAAAAAAAAAAAAAAAAAAAAAAAAAAAAAAAAAAAAAAAAAAAAAAAAAAAAAAAAAAAAAAAAAAAAAAAAAAAAAAAAAAAAAAAAAAAAAAAAAAAAAAAAAAAAAAAAAAAAAAAAAAAAAAAAAAAAAAAAAAAAAAAAAAAAAAAAAAAAAAAAAAAAAAAAAAAAAAAAAAAAAAAAAAAAAAAAAAAAAAAAAAAAAAAAAAAAAAAAAAAAAAAAAAAAAAAAAAAAAAAAAAAAAAAAAAAAAAAAAAAAAAAAAAAAAAAAAAAAAAAAAAAAAAAAAAAAAAAAAAAAAAAAAAAAAAAAAAAAAAAAAAAAAAAAAAAAAAAAAAAAAAAAAAAAAAAAAAAAAAAAAAAAAAAAAAAAAAAAAAAAAAAAAAAAAAAAAAAAAAAAAAAAAAAAAAAAAAAAAAAAAAAAAAAAAAAAAAAAAAAAAAAAAAAAAAAAAAAAAAAAAAAAAAAAAAAAAAAAAAAAAAAAAAAAAAAAAAAAAAAAAAAAAAAAAAAAAAAAAAAAAAAAAAAAAAAAAAAAAAAAAAAAAAAAAAAAAAAAAAAAAAAAAAAAAAAAAAAAAAAAAAAAAAAAAAAAAAAAAAAAAAAAAAAAAAAAAAAAAAAAAAAAAAAAAAAAAAAAAAAAAAAAAAAAAAAAAAAAAAAAAAAAAAAAAAAAAAAAAAAAAAAAAAAAAAAAAAAAAAAAAAAAAAAAAAAAAAAAAAAAAAAAAAAAAAAAAAAAAAAAAAAAAAAAAAAAAAAAAAAAAAAAAAAAAAAAAAAAAAAAAAAAAAAAAAAAAAAAAAAAAAAAAAAAAAAAAAAAAAAAAAAAAAAAAAAAAAAAAAAAAAAAAAAAAAAAAAAAAAAAAAAAAAAAAAAAAAAAAAAAAAAAAAAAAAAAAAAAAAAAAATAAAAAAAAAAAAAAAAAAAAAAAAAAAAAAAAAAAAAAAAAAAAAAAAAAAAAAAAAAAAAAAAAAAAAAAAAAAAAAAAAAAAAAAAAAAAAAAAAAAAAAAAAAAAAAAAAAAAAAAAAAAAAAAAAAAAAAAAAAAAAAAAAAAAAAATTTATTGGAACAAAACCAAGTTATTTGCAATGGTTGAAAATATAAGGAATGTCACAAAAGTCAACATATCTTGGAATCTAAATTACGACATTTTGCTAACAGAGTATGGGGCATAATGGGCAACTGAATTGAGAATTTACCGCCATTTTCTAAGTTTGCACGGCGGACATCTAATGTTATCTTATTAAGGAGCTGAGCTGACAGCATGTAAATATAAAACGGCTAATGATACATAGAACATTATCAATACAAACCATCTGGTAGATAACACCATTACAATTTACAATTATCAAACAACGAAGCTGCAAAGTTGAAGTTGTAGAAACTTGCATAGAAACTTATACATGACCTAGTCTGACCTCCATCCCCACACAACTATCCACTCCAGACTCCACTAAATCTGTTTTGCTACCGCATGGTGCACTGATGCTATATAGGGAGCTGCCTCTCTCGGACGACGGATGGCGCTGATGGAGGGGGCAATGCCCCAGTTTGTTTTGTTTTTTCACTTTGTTTTTTCAGTGTCTGTTCATCTTTTATTTTAGACGTCTGGATTCGACGTAGCCATCTTTTCTACAAAATAGTTCGCACCCTCAGCATTCGAAATTCGATAGAAACTTTAGCAATTTTCAGAACCAACTAGAAATCAATTAAACAATAAGGAATGAGTATAAGCAAACAACGTCTCAAACAGTTGTTGTCGATTACATATATTTATTTTCCTTTTAAGAGACCCATACATGCCATCGCCAAAGGAGAAATTTTTTTGAAAACGTAACATAGCAGTTGACGACTACTCCCAAAAGAGGGAAAAAAAGGGGGGGGGGGGGGGGAAAGAAAAAAAAAATTAGGAAAAAAAAAAAAAAAAAATTATTTTCCCAAAATAAAAAAAAAAAAAAATTTTAAAAAAAAAAAAAAAAAATTAAAAAAAATTAAATAAAAAAAAAAAAAAAAAAAAAAAAAAAAATTTAAAAAAAAAAAAAAAAAAAAAAAAAAAAAAAAAAAAAAAAAAAAAAAAAAAAAAAAAAAAAAAAAAAAAAAAAAAAAAAAAAAAAAAAAAAAAAAAAAAAAAAAAAAAAAAAAAAAAAAAAAAAAAAAAAAAAAAAAAAAAAAAAAAAAAAAAAAAAAAAAAAAAAAAAAAAAAAAAAAAAAAAAAAAAAAAAAAAAAAAAAAAAAAAAAAAAAAAAAAAAAAAAAAAAAAAAAAAAAAAAAAAAAAAAAAAAAAAAAAAAAAATATAAAAAAAAAAATTAAAATAATTTATAAAAAATTTTTTCTACTGCAAAGAACACACCCGTAAAAGCTATAACGAAAACAGTAAACAGAACGTCTTTGGTGCGAACGTGGGCCAAATCAACGTCTGCAAATTCAGTGATGATAGCCATGACTAAACAATCAAAAGTATAGTCTTTTTTATAATAAATCAATATTAAACAATAAAAAAATTAAATTATTACCCGCCATGATGACCTCCATGTCCTCCGTAACCGTGGCCGCCATGACCTCCGTGGTGGTGTCCGCCACGGTGATGGCCTAACCCTATCCGATCAGCAGCAGCAAAGATTTCAAACAAAAGTAAGATTTGCTGTGCATTAAAGGTAAGTTTTTAAAGTTTAAAATAACTTCCCAACTAATTTTCTGTAGCTTAAATATTTGTTTAGTGTTCTTTAACTACGTAAGTTTACCACACCCAAATCTACGACTATTTGCCCACGAATTAGTCGGGGCGCAGTGTAAGACAAACCGGTACACTAATTCGTGGGCATAAATTCATGTAAGTAAGGTATTATTCGCTCAACTTTTCAGTGGGTAATTCACTATTTTGTTATGCATATGAGTGAGAGAGTGACGTATATAAAGCATATATTTACCTTTTCCCAGTAATACTTTTTTCGCAAGTAACAGGCCCAAAATCGGTGCTCGTTTTTCACGCTCTTCAGCTTCCACCATCAAAATGCCGAATGCCAACACCACTAAGAAGCTAATCAAGATCTAAATACAGGAAAATGCAACATGGTATCAATAATGTAAGTAATTTAACTTGATTCAACAATTTACCAAACTGGGACGGCTCATCTTGTTGATGTTATCGGATGTATTTGCACGGCGGGACTGTTGCCATTTCCTCAAAGTTCTTCGTCTTTTATACGCAGACCAGGAAATTGCATCGCACAGTGCTTTACGCGTATATCGAGCAAGTAACTATCGTGGTCTAAATCGTTTAGTTCCAACAAATAACACATACATTATTTTCAAGGTAATGTAGCAGAATATAGGTTTTTTCCCTTTTTAAAATGCCACTCGCCAACGCAAGGTTTTCGTATCAAACAGGTGCAGTACACCATGGCTAACGTTACGCTACGAGCCTTCAGGCAGCTGCGACATTAAATTACATCCGCCTTTTTGCGGTCTTTCCATCGTGGTTGGTGGCCTCTTGTCGCTGGTAAAGTTAATTTGTAATGATCGGAACTATGCTTCTGATTCGAACATTCAACGATGTTTAGCCACAAGTGAATCAAGTTGATCCACCACTTGGTATTTTACTATCATTTTTACTAGTTGCAGCTGTTGCGTATACTCTTGAACTTGAAATTCCGCATTGCAAATGCAGCAGCTAGTTTTTACCCGATTTCAGTGGATTCTATTTTGTGATGGCTTTAGGGATAGCGAACAAAGCAGCCTTTAAGTTAAACGAAAAGATAAATGATCATTACCGATTGTGAAATAACCCTGCCATTGACGATGCAGGTCTTACGATCGCACATTTTAACAGAATTTAGGAATTAGATGTATTTCTTCCATCCCTACTAGCATAATAACTGCGCAGTACTGTTAGCCGGATGGGATGAATAATACGTGCAGCATTCGGTGTTTTGTGCAATAAATAGACTGCACAGTGCACACTCACGTTTTGGATTTTCCGTCAAGTTCATAGTGGTCATTAACTTCTTTCAATCAGTAGAATGTGATGAGCGTAATGTTAACCAAAATGCGTTTAAAATTACTTGAAATCTAAAGAAACGCAAGTCAAAATGATTTGTCAGAAGTGGGATTCGAACCCACGCCCAGAGAACTGGACTGCGACCTGAACGCAGCGCCTTAGACCGCTCGGCCATCCTGACTTATACTTTTGCAAACACCATTAGCGAACAAAACCGTATGAGAAGCTGCATTTCTAAATGCCGCTAACATACAGTGATACTGCTCATTACAGTTGGTTCCATTTCTGTATGCATTCCAACAAACGTTTTTACAAATGCAGTTAAGCGTAAATAAGTTTTCCTTCGAAAAGAAAAAGACTAGCAGCATGAAATTGATGAGCCAAAAACATTTTTGATATTTTACCACAAAGAAACAATAACAGAAATCAAAATTAATTTTATGGCTCGTAAGAGGATCGAACTCATGACCTCCGCGTTATTAGCACGGCGCTCTAACCAACTGAGCTAACAAGCCGTGCTAAATTAAAGCGAAGTAATGCATGACTATCGCACACCAATACTCTTGCCCACAGAACAATTCTTGACCGATTTCGTTTGTCGACGTATCTGATGACAAAAAGCAATTCTAGCTATATACAGAAAAGACAGGAAACTCCAGTGTTCTGTCGAATAAGAAAAACTTGATTCGTTTTGTAAACGAATACGAATAAGCAGTACAAACGAATAGGCCTACGAATAACGAAAAAAAGGACGTTTTATTTGCGAATACGAATAATATTCGAATAACGAATAAATTTTCAATTAAAATATCCAGTGTCATATACCCCTGGTTGCCCCACTATGGCCATTTTCCCTCTCAGAAAAGGGGTACCCTCACAACAACAACAACACTATACGAAAAAACGAGGATTTTAGGGCGGAGCGTAAGAATAATTTTCCGCCTGGTGCGAGCGCCACCTGGCTATAAATGAGCCTGTGCGTGGAGTGAACACCAAAACACCTCGCAAGAGGCGCTCTCGTCTGGTGGAAAACGTCTAGTGTTCCCCGCAAAAGGGTACCCCTTTTCTGAGAGGGAAAATAGCCAGTAGTGGAGCAACCAGGGGTCTATGGCTCTGGAATATCGAATAAAAATGGAATTTAGGCCATTAAAAATAGAAAATATTTGTACTAAACAGCAATCAAAATGAGATTTTTTTCCGAAAAAAAATAAAATTACTTATTCGAAATTGTATTCGAAATGATATAATTTGGACTTACAACGAATAAGAATAGAGTAGTAAAACATCCTAGATTGTACGTTCTCCACAAATGCGAAAATCTCATTTGTGTCCAAGTTGGTCTGCTGCTGCTGCAGAGTCTTCTGGAGAAACCCACTTCTTCACGTTAAAAATTAAGTTTTCATAACTATAGTTAAGATTTTCCCCCTTTTCTTCATAGAAGTGGGTACCCTATTCCTTTTTTCATTTCCTAATTTTTGTTTTCTAGCCCCAGTTCTATCTTAACTATTGTTTGTGAATGGTTTGTTGATCATCCACTTGTAGCAGACGAATTTCTGGCAGCAAACGAAATTCTTCGGCTAAAAGAGACGAGCCACTTACAAACAATAATAAAATAAAAATAAACTAGATAGAACTGGGTTCTAGAAAAAAAAATGGGAAGTGAAATTATGAATAGGGTACCCACTGCTAGGAAGAAAAGAGGGAAATCTAAATTATAGTTATGAAAACATAATTTCTAACGTGAAGAAGATGGTTTCTCCATAAGACGCTGCAGCCGCAGCAGACCAACTTGGACATAAATGAGATTTTGCGCATTTGTGGAGAAGCGCAACGCAGGATGTTTTACTGCCCTATAACGTATTTTTTCAGCCAATACAAATATGTTTTAAATTAAATGAGATCCTGGGAACTTTTGGGAAATCTTCTACAATTTACACGTTTTTAGTGAAAAAAGTGAAAAAAGTTTCGCCCGATAAGGGACTTGAACCCTTGACCTCAGGATTAAAAGTCCCGCGCTCTACCAACTGAGCTAACCGGGCGATATATAGCTTTGTTCCTTCCCCGCTATAAAAAGGGGAAATTCAACAACTATGTTTTCTTTGCTAGTGTAAATGGCCTAATACCAATAGACAGTTACCAACATTCGATACTACATTGGATATTAGATTTATACAACAAAAAAAAGCCTTAAAAAATTCTGTCGAATTTTTTGCTCCCTCAACGAATGAAGTAGAGTTAAACGTAATTGTAAAAAATGTTGAACTGAGTTGAGAAAAAAAACTACGCCCAACGTGGGGCTCGAACCCACGACCCTGAGATTAAGAGTCTCATGCTCTACCGACTGAGCTAGCCGGGCTATGTAAGAACGACGCTTAAAACATATATATATAAGTACCGTCCTGTAAAACAAGCGTATTTCAAGCAATTTTCCCGAATATCTACTTGCTTGGTAGGTTCTGTACACATAAACCAAGAAAACATAAGATAAAAAATTAACTAAATGCAAATGTAGTTAAATGAAAATTCAAACATTTCATTTTAAATACAGTCATCCGTGAAAGTTTCTTTAGCAGACAAATGGGTCTATAACCTTTTATTTCTTTTTGACAGTAGGGATAGTATGGTGCCTACCCGTACCCCTTTATGCTATACATATTTCTCTTTGTTTGCAACCCGTGAAAAAAGTGCGAAATTAAAAGTGGGAAAATTGAAAGAAAGTAGAGAAAGAAAAGAAAGAACACCAGGGTATGGTAGGCACCATAGATTTACGTTGCTAATACCCTAATGGTAATGACATTGGCAAATTTGAAATTACAGCCGCAGTCAAAGACATTTCAGGGTCGTCATTTTAAAAATTCGAAATTTGAACCTAAATGAATTGAAAAAAAAACAGTTGATGTTGCACTGGCAGAGGATTTCGTGCATTTTCATATAGTTAATAGTTATGCGATCACGTGGAGATTATACTAGCTTTTATCTAAGTTTCTAATGGATATTGTTGTATGGTTTCATCCGACGCTCCTAAATACGACAGCAGTTTGGGGTTGAATATCGAGGTGAACTCTAAACTAACAAAAACATGAACAAACAAAAACAGGCGCCATTCTGCAAATGCCACTGACCAATCGAGTGAATACTTGAAAGACAATGGAACCCGCCAAATCGGTCTTTGCAAATGGCTTTGGAAAAATATTACACGTGTATCGTGAGAATTTTTGTTCATTTTCCACGACCACAGACCTCGTTTAACTGCAAAAATTAAAGAACACTAATCTCTATTGAATGATGCAGTTTTAAAATACAAATTTGGAAGAATTTGCTAGCAAATTGCTAGAGTTAAAGACATCTAAAGGTCAATCAAAACATCAATGTAGTTTAAGTTTTCATAATGTACATAGCTCATCAACATCATTGGTTATATTACGATCCTTCTAGGTCAACGAGGAAATGACGAGTTGAATTTTCTTTCGTTTGAAAGAAGTCTGCGTCACCATAATGTTACGACTTTGGCGGACGATACACTACCGATCCTCTGTTTTACTGGAAATCTTAAGGAACGTCGACTAATGTCTTGGTAAATTTGAGGAATTAAGGGAAATTAATGTCAGGATTAAGAAATCAAATATCTAAATGAATACATTGGGATTTATCACAACGTCACATCGCAAACGGGATCTTTTCAAGAGTCTCTGACAAAGACCTGTCACAACAAGGGAAGCCATGAGAAATTATAAGCCAATTTCTATTGTTTAACGTTTAGGCCTACGTACCCAGTACGGTCGACTTATGTATGGGAAGAATCACTGGGCGTGGTAAATGCCATGATGCAAGCGAAAATTGTTGTGCTCAAAGTTCAGCGACAACAATTTAGTACTTAACCAATCAATAACTAGCGGAATCACAATCGAACATGATTGGTTAAATTCAGATAAATACTATTAACATGAATTCTTTCAGTGATTCAAAGAATATGAATTTAAAAATTAGAATCGTATCCAACGGTGGGGCTCGCTAGTCGAGTCCTTCCGTGTTCCAGCCGGCATATTAAAGCGTTTCCTGCTAGATCATTTGAACTGCAGATCGAAAGCGAATAGAATCACAAAAACGCATAAGCAAATCAAACTGCAAAAATGCCTTCTGCAGATACGAATCCAAGAATGGACGCTGATGCGGAAATTAGTACATTAACTTGGGTGCTATTCGTCGTGTTGGTTTACATAGCTCTCATTTCCATTTCTGGTGGAACGGTGTATGCGATTTACGGCTGGCGAGGAGATGGATCCGGGCCTAATGGAACCATCACCACCGCCATCAAAGGGATGGTTCAAACTGCTTCCAAACAACTAACTGCTGTACCGAATACAACTGCTTGTCCACTGTTGGTAGCTAATTGCCCAAACATCACTTGCAAGGAACTTGCTTGCGTTCCCTCATCTGTGACACCTGCGTGTTTCACAACTCAGGCACCGAGGCGGGAACCTTGCATGGAAGCCCTGCCGTGTCCGAACGGGACGTGTCGTGCCAGGACATGCCCAACACGTCGACCAGCGCCACCTATTGGCGTTTTCTACAACTCGGGGCGCGATACGAAGACAGTGTCGGAATGGCTCAACATGTACCCACCATTTTCGAAATCACGACTGATTGTCGTCACGACGCTGTTGGAAGAGTCGATCGAACCGTGGGCATTAGCTGGCTTCATCCACAGGTGTAAAGACAGCGCTACTTACCCGCTACTTGAAACGACATGCACTTTTTGCCAGGATCGCTATAATTACATTCAGTGCATCATGTCGAATAATTTGATACAGGAGCCGCATCGATACGCTGCTGTGGACAAATCTTATTTCGGTGAGCCGGAATTTTTTCGAATGAGGGGCTGGCTTCCTGATATTATCCTCAACGATCCTCATTGGAGACCAGAGGAACTCGACAACATTTTTCTTCACATCGAACGCGCCTTCCGGTCTTTTACAATAAAGACGGACGTTGCCGGAAGGTCTTGCAAAATCTGTGACGATTTCAACAGACGCATTTATGACGAGTGTTTTTCAACAGATGGAGTGCGATATTCATTTCCCTTTGTTCAAAACCAAACAGCCAAACTGTAATCATCAATTTTGTCTTGCATGATTTCAATACAATGACCATTCTTGTACAATAATTTGAATATTGTTTTTCTTTGTCCATCTCTTTCTTGCGCAGTCTTTTTATTAAGCAGATAAAAACTAACCTATCACATGTGTCCTGTGTAGGATAGTCTTACAAAAGCGATTACATTACGCAGAGCTTGTTCAGTAGACGTTGGGTAACGTCCCTTGACACATTAGGATTATCTTAGCTGGACAAACAGGAAAGAACACACGTCCAACCAACCATGCGATAGCGTGTGGGCAGTGTTTCTTTTCAAACATACTTTTGTTTATTCTTTACTGGTTGTTCATTCTGTTTCCAATTCTGTAGCACGTCGTCATCCATAATCCGCATAGATATTCAGAAATCCGCGCAGCTTACAAGCTCAAGCCGGCGCTTAGTGTACATATACACGCCCTTCGGACTCAGCTGACTAAGCAGAAGACGCACAAGTCCGTGAAAAAGTAGGAAAAAAAGGGAGAAAAGACTTTCTATGTGTCTGTGTTGGTAAAAGAAGAACGAAATAGGCGAGTCAGAATGTCAACGTACGCTTAAAAAGTTTCTCCGCACGTTGCTTTCACTTCACTGTTTTGCTGATGTGTGTGTTTTATAGGCGTAGAACTGCGGCGAGATGAGTTGAGAGTGTCTGTCTTTTTCCCAATCTGTTTTTTTTTTTTTCTAAACAAAACTCCATTGCATCATCACGGCTCGTGAAAACATGGAGGGCGAAACTCTTTATGGGTCGGAAGACTCGCAGAGCGTCATGTCAGAAAGAGTCCAGACGTTGGCGCGTAACATTTACCAGGAGTTTCAGAGAATGATTCAAAAATATGATGAGGATGTAGTCAAGGTGTGTATTTCCTTTCGTTGGGATCTCTGTTTCACGGGGTCTTCATCGTGTGCTTGTTAAATATATCTGATGAACAGGATCTTATGCCCAACATTGTCAACATGTTGGAGTGTCTGGACCTGGCCTACACTGCTAACCAGGAACACGAAGTGGAATTGGAGCTTCTCAGAGAAGATAACGAGCAATTGGTGACCCAGTACGAGAGAGAAAAGCAGCTGCGCAGAACTACAGACTCTGTGAGTTACTCTTTTTTCTTGTTAAAGATGGTGATTTAATCATCTTTTCCTTTACAGAAACTTTTAGAGCTGGAAGATGTGACAGAGGAAGAAAACAAGGTACTGCAGGCCAAAGTTGAGAGTCTTGAATCTATCGTCAGAATGCTTGAACTCAAATCGAAAAATGCCACTGATCATGGTAATTCAAGAGTAAACTGTTTTGAAGGAGGAAATGCCTGTGTTGCCTGTGCAAATGTTTTTTTTTTCTATAGTTTTCCGGCTGGAAGAGAAAGAAAACGAAATGAGGAGAGAATTCACTAAAGTTCACGATAGATATACAGAGCTATTGAAAGTACACATGGATCACGTGGAAAGAACTCGAGGTTTATTGGGGACAGACCGTCTAGAAGGAGCAGGTCTGTCATCCAGACACACAGGAATGCAATCCTGGAACTTGAACGTTAATCTAACACCTCCTCATCAAATCATCAGGTACGATTTAAAGCTATTTTCTTCCTTAAGATCTACAATTGAATAAAGGTCGTCACAAAAAAAAAAGGTCTACAGGGCCATTGTCGTTTGGTTTCACATCGCTGGAAAATGCCGTCCTCACTCCTAGCAATCCGAAATTCTTTTCGAATCCAGTCGCCGATTTGGCCGGCAGCATCACTACACCGTCTTCCCTTTCTCAGCCGAACGCTCTGCAATCCGAATTGGTTTGTTTTCACTCATATCTCCCTCATCCTACAACAATACTGAAAGTATTCTCTGTGCGCCCTAGGACATGCAATCGGAATTGGAAATGTCAGGCGATGCCTCTGGATTCGAACAAAACGGGACGGCAGATCAGAGTACTTTTAAATGATACATTTTTATTTTAAATCAATTAATTATCGCGTTTTTTTCTCTCGAAGGAGATGTTTGGTCATCGACCTCCGAAAAGAAGAATTCCAGTGTGCTCAAGAAATTTGACGAAGCTATTTCTAGTCCTCATCACGAGGGCAAAAGTTTGAAGCGGAAGTATATTGATGACATGTTTTCACTTGTAAATGATGTTCTCTTAATCAAACGTAATAATTGCAGGGAGGAGCGATCGAGTAATACGTTGTACCAGGAACTGAGTTTCCAAGAGTCGTCAATCCTGGAAGATTCTAGTGAAATTACGGGTATTAAAACTTAAAAAAAAAAATTGTGAAAACACGAGGAAACCCATTGACATTCATTATCATTTTCTTTCGTGACGGATGCATTTCCTGTTTGGCAGGTAACTGGGTTCATCCAGGCGAATTTGCTTCTTCAGGTATTCATTCTGCCTTTTTGATGTACTTTTGTGTTTTGCCGTCCCTCTTGTTCCTCGGTCGCTGGGTTTTCTCACGGTCACGTAGTGTCAAATGAAAACTTGTTCCAACATGACCAGTTTTTTTTTTTTTATAATTTTCGGTTTGATTTTTTTCAAAATTTTCCAAGTTGAATTTTTCATTTTATATTGTGATTGGTTGCACAAACACGCCATTATTCTTTTCTATCTCTTTTCTATCTTTCGATTATTTGCTCATCTTGTCCTACGTATCTCTTCTCACTCTCTGTCGGGGGTGGATCACGACGCACACATTCTCAAAAATTCAATTAAAAAAAACAATGCACAAAAAAAAAAAGATTCCGAACCGGAATTGGAAGATCACGTTGAGGATGTGGATGCGAGGAGGAAGAAAGGTAAAAAGAAAGTCGCTTATTTCTCCCCCTCCTAATTATTCGTTTTGCACGCAATCTCCTGCAACGTTGTTTCCCACAATCAGATCAACCCGTTTTTGCTTCGTTTGATTTTTCTTTAAATGTCCCAACTAATCCGGTGGTTGAAAAGTTGTTCAATATTTTTTTTTGTTGTACTGATCCGGAACATTTGACTCTTTTCCAGTCACGGACAATTTTTACGGTATGGGCAAAGAAGTTGAGAACCTCATCACAGAGAACAACGAACTTTTGGCGACCAAGTAAAGTTGAATTGAAATGAATGGATTGGTCCTTTAAATTATCGGCCGTTCTCTTTTGCAATCTAGGAATGCGTTAAATATTGTCAAAGATGATTTGATAGCCAAAGTGGACGAACTCTCGAGGTAATTTGAGTTTTTGCACGAAATTTCTTTGATTTTTAAATTCTTAAAAACTAAACAAAAAATCGATTTTCAAAGTGAGCAAGAAATCCTTCGCGATGAAATCCGATCTTTGCAATCGATGCGGACTCGATTGCGACTTCGGACGGACGAGCTGGAAGCCGAAGTGAAGGCACTCCGCGAGGAAATCGAAAACGCTCGCAAAGCTGCCAAATCGGAAGAAGAGGAAGACGTGCCACTGTCGCAGCGGAAGCGTTTTACTCGCGTCGAAATGGCCCGCGTACTTATGGAACGAAATCAATACAAGGAACGCTGGATGGAACTCCAGGAAGCCGTAACGACCCCACCCCACCACTTAATCTAAATCTCGGAAGGAAAACTATTTTTTAAAAATTTGAATGTTCATTTCAAGGTTCGCTGGACTGAGATGCTACGCGCTCAGAAAGCCGCCGGACAGCAAGAAGAGACGGACAAGCGTCAGAAGCAATCCGTCTGGAAATTGTAAATAGATCGGATTATTATTTCATATTTTTTTTAAATCTTATTTTGCACATTTCAACAAAAAATCCAGTTTCAGCAACCTTTTCAATGCGGGCAATGAAAGAGAACACGGCCAGCATCCATCTACGTTGTTAAGGCAATCTCAAACTGTTCCGTCGCTCCAATTCCACGCCCAAAGCGGAAGAGTCGGACCTGGATCGCCCGTCCGTTTAACCAACGACACATCCAGGCCGCGACGCAAGGACAACGTTTTGAGTAGCGAGCGGCCGGATGCGTCTGGAGTCAAGGCCCACGTCCGTCGCCAAGATGGCCGACTTCAAGCCTACGGCTGGTCATTGCCATCCCGTCAATCTGTACCTGCCGGATCGGCTCCAACTGCGATGGGAACACCTCCGGTCACGTCGCCGAAAGGATCGTCCGTGTCGGCCACGACGGTCGGCGTTCCAGTGCCCGTCTACTGTCGACCTCTGGAGGATCAAGAGCCGGGCATGAAGATCTGGTGCGCGGCTGGCATTGACCTGACTGGCGGGCAGACTAAAGACGGTGGTTCCATGGTCGGTTCCAGCGTCTTTTACAACCCTCTTCCGGCAGATTCCGGTCCGACGCTGACTGGAGAATCTTCGGATTACACCAACAAAAAGGACGCCATTCAAACGCTGGCGGCCGAACTGGCCGAGAGCCAATGGGAGCGCGAAGACGCTGAAATGTGGGAGCGACGGTTGTCCAGCTTGGTCTGGATCATCAATTCAGCAACTGGTGAATCTTGTAATCATTTTAGCCATTTTTTGTTTTGTTTTTTGTTTTTGTTTTCTTAATCAGTCCATTCATTGATTTGTTCTGTTTAAATTCAGGTAAATCTCGAGTCAACGTCATCGATTCTAATAGGCCAGGTGACGTCATTTTGACGTTTGACATTCTGGCCGCTAACGTCCTGTGCATCGCCACTGTCGCTGGTACTTGTCATTAATTATTCATTTCTTTTAATAAATAGATAATAATAATAAAAAATAAATAAATAAATAAATGCAGGTGTAAAGGACAATGATTTCCCGCCTCCGTCAGAACCGACGCCGCCGCCGATGTCGACAGATGGCAGAAGCGAAGAGGACGATGTTGTTGACGAAGAATCCGCTTCCATCCGCAGCGATGGCGATGGATCGTCATCGAAAGGCGATGCCATTGTGGGTAGTATCCGTTACGTCAGTTGCAGCGTTGCCGGATCCGACCCGCTGGAACACCCCAAAGAAAATGATAATGAAGGTAAATTGTTTTTGGGGTTTTTTTGTTTTGTTGTTGTTATGATTTCCGCCTTGGTTTTTGGATTTGTTCGTGACGATGTTTGCGTGTCTTTTTTTTTTCTTTCCCGTTTTGTTTACATTTCCGTTTCGTGTATCCGTTTGCGTGGGCGTGTCCGTGAACAGTCTTTCAACCCACTTTGTCTAAACGGATGGTTTCTGTCGAAGGTACAATTTATTTATTTTTTTAATGGCTTATTAGGATGACTTGATTGTTAACTTACACGTGACCTTAAAATTAATTGCTTGTTGTGTTTGCGACTAACAGGAGAAGCCGCCATCTCAGAGCCGGAAGTTCCCGCCTCCCGAAATCGAACGTTCCGCAACACTTGGAATATTCCTCCTTGGAGTGATGTGATTAAAGATGGACTCTCCGAACCCAGTAAAAGTCTGTTAACATTTCTGAAATTATTGACTGATATGCAAATACTTATTTAATTAACATTTAAAAAACAAAACAAAAACAAAACAATTTATAGGTTTCGGTCCAGTTTCAACGGCGTTGGCCACCGTCTGGATGGGATGTCAATGCGGCCGCCTCTACATCCATTCAGCCGTTCTTCACTGGAAGAAACCATTGCGCGTCATCAAATTACCCGATGCCGTCCTGGCCATCATGTACGTCTTGATTAATTCATTTTGAAACCAATTTCATTGACGGGCTTAAGTTAATTTTCGAATCCGAATTCTTCAGACATGTCCGCGGCCGAGTACTTGCAGCCCTGGCCAACGGTCAAGTAGCCATTTTTGCCCGGTCAGCCACCGATGGTGAGTGGGACTTGTCTGCCTATTGGCTTTTGGAATTGGCTCCGCCCACTGTGGCCGTCCGATGCCTGACGCGAGTCCATTCCACAGTGTGGGCCGCCTTCCGCAACAAGATCGCCGTCATCGATCCTGAATCTCTCCGCGTTGAGGTTCCATTTGCCCTCCAATTTTTGCGTCCCTTCAAAAAATTAGCAATTCAATTGTTTTGGAACAGACTTGCTTCGAAGCTCATCCGCGCAAAGAAAGCCAAATCCGGCAACTGTGTTGGGCTGGTGACGGAGTCTGGATATCGATCCGGTTGGATTCTTCTATCCGGCTCTTCCACGCCCACGACTTCCGGCACCTGCAGGACGTCGATGTCGAACCCTACGTCTCTAAAATGCTCGGTATACTTCATTTAAATCATCAATTTTTTTTTAAATACTGAAATTCAGAGGAACCTTTTCCGTTGATGCGACCAAAGGGACGGGCAAGTTGGGCTTCTCCTTCGTCCGCATCACGTCGATGATGATCAGTTTGCAGCGATTGTGGATGGGCACGGGTAATGGAGTCATCATTTCTGTTCCGCTGTCGGAGAGTTCGGCCTCTAGCGGCAAACCAGTTGTCATCAAGGACATTTTATCGTCGCTCAATCACAACCAGTTGGCATCCATCAACGGTCCGGCTTCAATCAACGCTGGCGGAGATGAGAGGGACGAATCGACATCACAACCGCCTTCCAGCACGTCCGTCTACAGGTATCCACTTCATCATCGTTTCTTATTTTTTTCAAATTTGATTTGCAAAAAAATTAAGAACGGATAAACAAATGAATAGCGACCCGAGAGATCGAGTGGTGGCCGGCAGCTTCATTCCTTACTGCTCAATGGCCCAAGCGCAGCTTTCGTTCCACGGTCACAAAGATGCAGTCAAGTTCTTCGTTGCTGTTCCAGGTACGAAATGAAACGCGTTCCTCCATTTTTTGTTTGTCCTTTTCAACGTTTTCTAATAAATAGGACAAGGTGGCGCTTCTGCGGCATCTTGCGATGTTGCCCAACCGGCCGAATCAGCCTCCACCGCACCGAGTCCGACGTCGATGCTCGTTTTATCCGGCGGAGAAGGTTACGTCGATTTCCGTCAAGGTAAAAACAAAATTTCCCTTTTTTTTTTTTCTTTTTTTCTGGCAGATCCTTGAGGGGAACATTTTTTTTTCCCCAGTTGTGCTTTGGGGTGGCAGCACTTTCACTTTTTTTTTTTAAATAATTTTCATTTGTAAAAGTAAATGAAAATGGGGTTAGAAGTAATTTTGAAAAAAAGCGGAAAAAAAGATAGTCAACGGCTCGTATGAATTTTTGCGTGCAGAGCCGGACGACTTACAAGAAACGGCCAGCCATTTGATTGTGTGGCAGGTAGCCCTGCCCATCCAACCGCCTGCTACAAGTCGACCCTCTCGTGAATCCGACCGAATTTAATTTAGAAACAAAATTTAAACAAAAAAATTAAAAAATTGATTTTGTTCAATTTTAAATGGTCGACTGGCTAACTCAAAAATTGCCGAATTTCTTTTTTGTCATCCTCTCAAGTCAATTGATATTTTTTAGTTGTAATTCCATTCATTTCTTTAAAAAAAAAAAATGGCCGGATGATTTGCTAAATTTTTTTTTGTTTTGTAATGTCATTTGGTTGGCCAATTTCGTCTGAGGAGAAATCATTTTTCGTTCATTTTCGTTTGTTATTCATTGTTGGGTTGGGCTTTTCATGTGTTTAGTCCATTTCTTTCCTCCACGTGCTGCATTTATGATTTGTTGTATTTATGATTTTTGTTTTGTTTCTTTTTTGTTCTGTTCTCTTTTTTTTTTTTGTTTGACTACTGGCGCGGGTTGGTGTCTTGTTTTGCTGGTGTCATGATGTGGTTCGCGAACGCAAAAAAAAAAACAAAAAAAAAAAACATAAACATAAAAAACGTACGTATTTAACCAACGTCGAAAAAAAAAAAAAACAAAAAATCCCCGGAAAAAAAAACAGGTCAGGACGATGATGAGGATTACCGTGGACTGTCGCACGGTGAAACCAGCCACATCATCGTCTGGCAAGTGCACTGTTGACTTTCCAGTTTTCACCTTTCTCTTGTCTTTCTTGATTTGACCCTTGAAAATGCTAATTTCTTGTAATGGAGAAACACACTTTTTTTTTTTTTAAACTTAATAGGCTAATCAAATTCTATACCTTTCTCACCTTTCATTCTTTGTTCCTCTGTGTGTTGACTCTGCGAGAAAAAATGAAACCAAAAAAGTAATGAATTCTTGACAGTAGGAAATGGACGATGGCTTGAGCCACTCAAATTGATAGAATTCATCAGCTATTATTAGACTTTCTTTTGCCACTTTGACCCTAGCATTCCTTCGATCTTTGTAAACCCGCACATCCTGTTGTGAACGCTTTATCAGTCAGTCGTAGTTGATTACCCCCTCCAGCTAAATCTAATAACACTCTCTTTCGTTTCGTCTTTAATGCAAAGTGTGTATGTGCGTGACTGTGGGTGTGAGGGTATTTAAACAACTCTCTCCGATAAATTGTGAAACCTTTCATCTTTAAACAAATAATTAAGGAGCAGATTATACTCGTATGCAACAACAACAACAAAAACTATCGAATACAATGGAGTCGATTGAAAATAAGGCCATTTATTTGACTCGTTTTATATTTGCCCCGATATACATTCTATAATGAGATTCATTTTTTGCAACTTTCGTGATAAAAATAACTTTTAAAAAACAAATTAAATGAAATTATGGAACGATGGCGATAATGCCGCAAGCGAGACGGGCACCTGCATTGCCCGTCTTGGTGCTGCCTTCGTTCTCAACGCGTCCGAGATCGTCTTCGGCAGCGTGAACGACAAAAGCCCGTCCCAGGATGGACTCTGGCCCGCTAAGTGAGACGACGGTATCGACGAAATTGATGACGGCTAGTCCCTGGTCATCGGCCACAATGTTGCCCAGGTCTCCAGCGTGACGCTGATCAGGGCCGTCGTGAGGGGCACCGTGAAGAGCTTTGCGGGGATTGTAATGGGGGCCAGTGGAATCGCATCCTTTGCTGAATACATCGCCGAATTGATGAACGTGGAAGCCATGTTTGCCCGGCGTCAATCCAGTGATCCGGCCGACGATCCGCACTCCACCGGCCGCTGCTGATTCGGTCAAATCGAGGACACCACTGACTGGTGATTTTCCAGCCAAAAATACGCGAGCGTTCAGGTCCTGTGTCCAGCAGGATCCAGCCAACATGGACACCAACAAGCAAAACAAAGCAGCAGACGACGGCATCGTTTCGTACTACTCTAATCAAATCAAAATGACGATAGAAATCAAATAATTTCATTTTGGTTTTAGAGGAAATTTGTTAATGAGGGAATGTAATCAGTTTTATTTACCTTGTGGACGAATTGGGCACAGGAGGAAGACTGACGAAGAAAGAACTGGTGTTGACTTGCCTTTATATAGGCGTGTGTTATGTGTTTGGCGCACACTTTCCCGCTCTCAAAACCAGCTGTCTTTAGATTTCTTACGCTTAATTTAATTTATCGAGAACTTTTGGTTTCCCCACGTTTTTAGTATCCTTTGTTTTGATTGGTGCACGCCGTTTCCTTTTATTACCTGTTTTCATGTTTACCAAAGACTAAAAGGAAAAGGAGTCGTTTCACCTTGGAAAATGACCCAAGAGTCTTCTTTGTTTAATTTTTTTGTTTTTAAACATCTGTTGGAAAGTTGATGGCATTAAATAGTAGGTGAAATAAACAAACTCGGTTTTGGCCTGAGGGATAGTGACGAGAAATTTATGTAAACAAGTACAGAGATCAAAATCTTGTTCATCATCTGGAAAGGAACCAAATGCATACTTTTGGTTCGAATGCTAAAACCACGGCGTGCGTTTCCTGTTTCGTGTGGCTTAATTTAGGCACCTTAATGTGGTTTGCCATGTATGTGTTTGGAAAGAGAGATTGATTACACATCTGGATGAGGTATCTAGTTGTGGAACACGAGTGTGATTCATCCCAGATGTGAACATTTTAGGGACTTTTTCTTTCATATTTGAAAATGTGTCAGATTATATAATGGCAGTGCGCACGGCACTGCTGCACACAACCTAAATTCGCAGAGAAAGATAATGTATACTTGGCTTTGCTATGGATTTTCGTGCTTTGAATTTTTAATCTTGTCGTGGAAGGCTGAAAATGGCGTTAGTACGAATCAATACGCTTGGTGAATGAAAATACTGTTTTCTAAACCACTTCAGTCCCACGCAGTAAACTGTGATAAAAAAGAAGACAGTAGATTAACACTCGAACAGTAGGATGGAAAAAGCATAATAAAAATTTTTAAAAAAAATTTTTTTAAAAAAAAAAATTTTATATTTTTATTAAAAAAAAAAAAAAAAAAAAAAAAATATAAAAAAAAAATGAGTGATGTTTAAATAGATACAGTCAATCGAATCGTCTGTTAAAAGCAATTAATTTTAATATATTATATAAAGAATAAGTATGTGAATTCTTTTCCGTGAATGTCAATCTTTTCCGTTTTAAAAATGTGTACTAAATTTTTCAGGTTACAGTTCGGCACCGAACGTTCTTAATTGTTAAAAGTTTTAGCTCACTGAAGCATGCACCCACGAGTTTTTAAGATCAATTTCGGCATTGCGTTCATTAAGTGCTCTGCTTGTGGTTCCTTGATTTCTAATCTGTGAATTTGGTTTTCACTCACATACTGGCCTTGGTGCTTGATGTTTTGGCATGATTTCTCTGTGAGCTTCTAATCCCTGTCCGAACTTTTGACATGGACCATACGTGAACCAGTTGATTGAGTGTTGGGAGGTACGTACACGATTTGTCTGATCCAAGTCATTTCCTTCTCTTCTCCTAAATCTTCTAATTTTTCCCTTGCTGTAACCATTTCACATAGTTTGTGGTTATTATAGTGACGCGCTTGTGTGGCAAAGTTCTATACAAGGGGAGTTGGATTCCATGGCAATTGTGGTTTTTTTTCTTTTAAAATTAGTGTCGCGCTTGTTTTTTTTTTGGAATCCCTGAGATTTAACAGGAGTAAAATTTATTTATAAAAAATTTTAATTTTTTTTTTTTTTTTTTTTTTTTTTTTTTTATTTTTTTTTGAGGTTCTAGTTCTTTTTTCAAAAACTGTCTTCCCTAAAAATCACCACGTTGGAAGGCTTGCAAAAAGAAATGGCATCCAGCTCAGTGAGTCAGGAGGATGTGGAGAAGGATTTCCAGCTGCTGAGCAGACGCAGCAAGATCCGAACAGCAAGGGCCAGGAATCCCCTTCCTTTTTCACAAAGACCGGGTAACAGTCATTCACCACCCGTCATTCAAGTTCACATTCCATCTTAAATTTTTTAAAATTAATAGTTGATGAGATGGAGGCAGAGGACAGAGAAGAGAGTCCCAAACCAGTTGGCAAGACCAAGGAACGCAGAGCAGTCAGAACAGAAAGGTGAGATCAACAGTCATCCAACACTTTCCTGTTTCTTACTTACTTACTTACCTTGTGTGCTCGTGTAGGCCAAACTTTGTCAACAAAGGCAAACTTCAAAGGGATAGACGTAAATTGCGCGAGAAGAGACGCAGCACGGGTGTAGTCCATTTACAATCAACAGAGGTAATTGACCCTCTTGGCTGTCATCTTCTTTTCTTCCTTAAAACAAGGTTCATTTTTTATTAGTCAACTGGTGGCAGCACAGGAGAGGATGATGGAGAGCAGTCACCTTCCTGGGATGAGACCAAGAAAAATACAGTCATTAACGAAGGCAGCGGAATAGATGTAAGCACTTGTGGTGTCATTCATCACGGACTGAAATTCCTGCTAACAATTAAACTGTAATTTTTCTTTTAGCCTGGTAAAGTCGATCCGAAAAATCCTGGGCGTTCCTATATTGGGTATGTCACAGTGTTTGACCACAAGAAATAGATTGATAATGAATTAATGAAACATTTAGGCCATCGGACTTGGAAGCAGATGACGAAGACACCCAGGATGGCGATTCGCTAAATCATTTGAAACTCGACATCAATCTGACTGAATTGAACATTAAGGATGACTCGCAGCTGTCAACGTCACACGACAGCACACCCGAATCCCCACCAATCGATTTGGTTGAGGTATTATTACTTTAAGCGTCGTCCCAGTTGATATTACTCACATCGTTGAACATTTGGAACTCAGCAGGCGTTGCAGAGAGCTAAGCAGGAGATGAAGCATCTCAGCACGCAGCTTGGTGAAGCCCGTCGTGAGATCTCTCTGCTCAAAGCCGAACGGGATTTTTTGCGGGAGCAAAATCTGGGTTTGCGGAACAGAGCTCTAGCCGAGAAAAAATGAATCTAGGAGAAAAGAAAAAGAGACTTGTTGGTTAAAAATGTGACCCACTTCATTTTCACGTAGGTCTCTCCTACCCCTTTCCCTCCTGCAGATCATTCAAGTCCCTTTTTGGTATTACAACTGGTTTACGTTTTTCATTTTGAAAATGCTTTACTAAAAATCGAAGGCAGCTCCTTGTTTTCGCCTCGAATATCGCGAAACCTCAACATTTACGTCCTTTGTCGCCATTTGATTTTTTTTCCCCCCTTTCGTAAAAGTTTTACCGTTGCCTTTGGCAATATGACCCCTTCCTCATCAGGCTATTCCTTTTTTGCTATTTGTTTCTTTTCTTTTTTTTGTGGCTTCGATTCATGTTGTATCCCCTAATCAACAATCCTTTTCATGTGATGGAAATGAAGTTTGAATATTTATTGTTAAACTTGCTGATGAATGATAAAATTAGATACAATAAAAATCCTGTATGGAAGGTTAATGAACTGACGCTCATGTATAACAAACGAGTAAATGTACGTACGCTCTACCGGTGGGCGATGTAGAACTACTGAGCTCTTGCTCTATATGAAATGGCCGAATGGAACTCCAGTACTGTTAAAGAGAAATTATCTGATTGTTGGGTCTATAGGATAGCAACGACGATTGCAAAAATTAACTACGAACCAATCCCGCCATAATTATCAAACCCTTGTCCGTTTGGTTTATTAAACTCTTGACTTTGAAGCCCTCTGAAGGACCGCCAGGCTATTTTGTAATCCGTAAAACTTCTTAGTCAGGTTCATTTGTTTAAGTCAACATTTTAAGTCTTATCTTCCGGGTTTCAAAACAAATTTACTGAACGCAGAGCATGGTGATTTACGGTCCATGGGAAAACGAACTTTGGAAAAAAAGAATTTTTGGCGCGCAATCATTGTAGCCCTCCCTCATGTTCTCTAATCCCCGAAACGTTGTTTGAAAGGACTTGTTTTACCTTGTTTTACTTTACCTTGTTTTACACCAGGTGTAAAGATGTTAGTTTCTAAATTTCAACTTGGATGCAATTTAATTTTTAAATGTTAAAGCAGTTCTCTCTAAACTGATAGTACCAGACCGATGGGTTCACGGCATCAAAGAATCGTTAATCCAGCCCGTCTCCAACCACGTCTTAGCCGTGGGAAGGATTGTCGACTACTGTCGAAAATGTAGTACGTGACCACGCGATCGTTGTGCGCCTGGCAGATGCTTAAAAGAGGCAATATAGACATTCAGATTTTGACCGTCTACCTTAATCTGCAATCTGGTAATAATTACAACTAAAGACTTGCACATTAAACCCCGAAACTCACCCAACCGGGCAGCTTTTTGCAAATTCGATTCCCGTAACGTGTCCCAAAATGGCTGACAATTCTGCTGTAGCGCTGCAGCGGAATTTGGCAAAACTTCTGCGACGACCCCTGTAGAGCTGCAATTTGGCGCGTGATTTTCTTGTCGTTGCTCCATTCGTGCTCATTTTCCTGGTCGAAGATGACGACTTACGATCGCGGTAAGCTAATCTTGATCCCCTTTTTATTGGGTTTATTATCTTTTAAGGTAATTTCCCCTTTTTAAATTATAGAAGACTTTTATGACAGTGATGCTACGCAGTTCAGTGAATCCGATGATGATAACTTTGAAGGGAATTTTGGAGTTGATCCAATCGATGACCTTGATCAATGGATTCCCCCTCTTTTCTATCTAGCCAAAGGTTTTGAATAGCTAAGCTGTTCAATTTCTTTGCATTTGACTTGTTATGCCTAAATGATTTGTTACTTCATTATTGCGTCATCAAGGTTCTCTACAGAGCATTCAGAATAACAAAAGCAGCCTGGAAAATTTTTGTTTAGCATGTTGGGAAAAAGGAATGCATCCCCATCCGTTTTTTAACGGTGGTCTTTGCCATCCATGCAAAGTAGGTTTGAAGATATTTTCATACCATAGGACAAGCACAGAATTGCTTTTCTAATGATGTTAATTTATTTACAGGAAAGATTGCTACATACAATGTTTTCAAAAAGTGCAGATGGTTTTCACGTATGTTATACAGACCTTATTTGC
Source organism: Daphnia magna (assembly GCF_020631705.1). NCBI lineage: Eukaryota > Metazoa > Arthropoda > Branchiopoda > Diplostraca > Daphniidae > Daphnia > Daphnia magna. The sequence continues at coordinate 144,203 of NC_059186.1, read as the reverse complement.
CAACATTTTTGTCAAGTGTATAACAACTTCACTAACAAATGATTTACCAACATAGCTCTATTGCACTGTTTGTGGATCAAGATCAAATGCCTGTGTGAATTGCACGAGCAGCAATTGCATAAAGTATTGTTTGATACATTTCTTTTTCTTTCAATTTTTAAGTATTTAATTTTATGTAGAAAGTACTGTGTGAATTGCCTGAATATCTGGACGGATTACAGTGACAAGCTAGTAAATAATAAATCCAATGACTGGATTTGTTTCCTTTGCCTCCCAGAACCCAATCTTTTACTGCAAGCTAATCATGATTGGGCTCAAAAGGTAAAAAAAAATCAATATATAAGGAATATCTGAATATATATTCATGGATCTGGTTTTCAGGTTTTGTTCTTTCATGAACCGCTATCGGTGTATGGTCCGAGAGCTCTGTACTGGAAGAAGCAACCCTTGCGTGTTTTGTCTCTCTTTGACGGAATTGGGACTGGTAAGGGAAGGTGTCATTTATTTTTCTGATTCATAGGCCTAGGAGCTTACTTTGGCATCTTGAATAAGGTTTGGTGGCATTACGCAAACTGGGTATTCAAGTAGAAGTTTACTACGCCTCTGAGGTTTTGACTGCTGCGGCCACTGTCTCCAGGACCAGACTAGGAGGAGTGCTCCAGCACATCGGCAGCGTGGGGGAAGTAACGGAGAGGCGGCTAGAAGAGATAGCACCTATTCACCTGCTCATCGGGGGCTCCCCTTGCAATGATTTTAGCGCCATTAACCGATTCCCCAAAGATTTTTACGGTACTTTTCTTTTGATTTCCTTTGCTTTTTCAGTAAACTTAAATTGTTGATTGCGATTTTATCTGTTTTCCAGACCCAAGAGGTTATTCGAGATATTTCTTCGATTTCGTCCGAGTTCTGAATCTCATGCGGAAGATCAATGGGCAATATCAGCATCTACTGTGGCTCTTTGAAAATGTAGCGTCCATGCCTCAACATTATCGCGACACAATATCCAGGTGTTTATCTTACTTGGATCGAATTTTAATTCCAATTTTTTCTCACGATATTTTTTTTAAATTTGTTATATTCTTTAGGCATTTGGATTGCCAGCCAGCCGTAATTGATGCCAAGAACTTCAGCCCTCAACTACGCAGACGCCTCTTTTGGGGTAACATTCCCGGGCTTTTTACCGTTCACGCCGAGCAAATGACGATGGATGGGGAACCGTTGACCCTCGACAAATCTCTGATGCCTAACTCTGGTCGTAGTGCTGCCCAGGCCAAGATCCGAACTCTGACGACCAACACCAATTCACTGCTGCAAGGCAGGACAGAGAACTGCAAGAGCCGAAAGGATTTGGCCTCGCTCTTTCCGGTTCGTTTCTCTTTCCAACAAGATGAACTGCGAAACGCCGATGTCGAAAGCGATGTTGCTAGACATTCGAAGAAAGGAAAAAGGGACTCCACAAGCGGCATAAATGCAACCGATAAACCTCCGCGTACGGTACTGTATCGTTACTTTCGTTTTGTTAAGAGTTCGTTATCAAATATGTGGTGCCTTAGGTGGCCGATGAAGATGACAACCAGCAGACGGACGTATTGTGGCTCCAGGAAATTGAACATGTTTTTGGTCTGCCTCGCCATTTTACCGATGTGGGAAACATGTCCCGCACTGATCGTCAGAAGCTTTTGGGTCACGCCTGGTCGGTTCCAGTCATCGTTTCTATTTTCTCCAATCTCAAGAGTTACACGGTTTGAAACTCTCCGACAAGGTCGTGTATCTTTAGCTTTCAAACTTGTTGATCACAAGTTTTCATTTAATGTTGATTTTAACAGATAAGGTAATCCAGATGTTCTCTTTTTTTTTTAATTTTTTTTCAAATCTAACCCAGAAATGAAACCAGTTATAACTTGTTTACTTTTCAAACGTTTGAAATTTTGAAGTTTATTGAATTTTTTACTAAAGGCCATTTATTATCAGGCCATACTTTGAAGGTAGGCCACCGGTAAGGATTGCTTTAAAAAAGAAATTTGGCCTGGACAGGGCTAAAACAACAAAGGTGCTAATAGCATACATGCCCACAAGGCCTTCATCAAATCATTGATACTGCATTATCCCAAGATTTGGCGGCTATCAAATTATTTAATTTTGCTCCTTATGGTGTCCTTTTAGGATCTTATCTATATTTTCCTTCTCTTGGGCTTAAAAAATGGTCACATAAAAGATTCGATATCCTGACCACTCCTCTTGCTTGTAGGTCTGTGTGATCCTTTTATTTGCCGAATGCAGTTCACGAGTTTAGATCAGAATTTGGTCTAAATAGGGGATTACGGTACATGCCAAATGTAGCTGCTAATGAAACTAACATAGCTTTTACTAGATAAGACTTTAGTACTCTGATGATAAAAACCCTTCCTTCTTTTCTTGTCTCGGACGAACTTGTCTGCTCTTGTTATTTTATCTGCAGGTCACCAGGATCGTGTGATTTCCCATGGCGTTCGGAACGTGATCCCCCTGGCTCGTGAGATCTGAAAAATTGGACTTTCTAGCGAGTACGTGTAAATTTTAATTCATTCTTTTACGATGGGATTATTCCTGAATATTTCTTGAATATCGTAAATTGCCAATAATCAATTCCTAAAATTGACTCGTTTTCTTTTTCTGCTTTTAGAATAACACGACTGTCTTGAAATGTGCCAAAAATTGGAAGCTCATGCGCAGAGTACAATGTAAGTAAACCTTCTTCTTTTCGCATACCATAATTTACCGTTTTTAGGGTTTATCGTTGGACGAACAACAAGAGCCATGACAAATACAAAACTTGGTTCTTCCCTAAAACATTGGAAAAAAACAAACAAACAAATAGAACTAAACGAATCAAAAGGAAATTTGATCAAAACTGATTTTGGCTAATTGGAGTCGTCGTATTTGTAGGGCACGAGACGTTTGTAGAAGATGAAGAAGATGATCAAAACGACGGCCATGACTATCGTCATGAAACCGAACGCGTACCATGTTCCGTAAGCCGAGTATAAATTAGTCACGCAAATGGGGCACAGCACACGAGCCAGACAAGCGCCCGCACCTAAAATACCCATCCAGGTGCCCTAAAATGAAAGGTAACAGCTCCATCACTATTTGAACTTTCAAAAAAAAAACAAATAATGTAGTAATTTATTCTCTGTATTAGCAGACCTGCGGAAACGGGCCGAGGATTTTGCTGAAAACGGCGTTGCCCATGGATGCGCCCATCGGGAAACCTGTGACAATGAGCGCAAATCCAGTAATCATCTGGCCCGAAGTGATGGCCGGCAAAGTCTCACACCACGGCTGGTCGCAGTTAGGGCATCCAGCTAGGTAAAACAGATATGTTTGAAAATCGAAACCAATTCAATTATTATTTTAATTGTTATTTTTGTATTGAACAAATTACCGTCGGGGATGCAACATGTTGCGTTGTATGAACACGTGTCATTGAATGATTGCACTGGTCGGCAAGTGCTATTCCCCTCGGCCTCCTCTGCCGTTGCTTCAAACGTGCTCCACACATCGTGGATGCCATCCCTGATTAAAAGCTCTGGGAAGTAGTTGGCCCCTAGCGCTGCATGTTCACTCTCTGTTGATTGACAAGAGAAAATGATTGCAATTTTTGGAAAATGCTGGAAGTCGAATTGCTTCAACGTGAAAACGGTTTTGGATGGCGTTCACATACCTGTTGCGTTACACCTGAACTGAGGAGGTGGTCCACTGTACGGGTAAAGCGCCACTGGTCCCAAAAGGAGGAAGATGATGCCGACCATCATGACGATACGTTCGCCCACCCTGCGTCGAAAAATCAAGGGTTTTTGTTATTCCTCATTTTGATTTGAATAAGGAATGAATGGGTTTTCTTTTTTTTCTTTACTTGCGAGATGTTGGAGCCATGACGGAGAAGATGAGACCGCTGTAAAGGCCAGCAGCGGCGAAACCGATGCCGACAATAACGATGGCCCTCTGTTCATCCCAGCCGAGCATTTCCATGGTCAGTAGAGTGGCAACGCTGTCGATTATCAATTTAAAAAGAAAAAATCAATTTTCATTGAATCACCCGATTTAGAATCCGAAAATACCTTTCGAGGAAGATGAAATTGAATTGGACGGAAGCGAAAACAATGATGCACGTGACCAAGCCTACGACATCCGGATCTTTGAGTTCCGGTTTCTCCTTGTTGTTGTCCTTGTTGTTCTTGGCGGCCAGCTCGGCGAGATACTCGCCCTCCTCCTTGGCAATATTGTACTCGGTAAAGATGCAAGGCAAGAAGACGAACACGTTGATGATGGCCAAAATGACGGACAGCCAAGCCGGACCGGTGTACATGTCAAAGTACAATTGCGATTCACCTTCTTCCGGGATGATGGAGCCCAAAGGAGCGAATGCAGCCTGAATAGCTTGGATTGTTTAGTTTTCAAAGGTAATTATTACGTAATAAGTTCAAGTGAATTTAAAAAAAAAAATGAACCAAATACCTGGGCCTACAACGAAAGCAGAAGACTGGGCCATCTGGAAGAGAGAAACGGCCGTCGTTCGCTCTTTGGTTGTGGTGGCTGTTGCGATGTAACTGAAGCAGAGCGTGATCGAACCCCCAGCGGCTCCGATGAGGAAACGTGCGGCGAACAGGTACCACCGCCTCGGCTCTGGAAGAGCGGCCACACAAGCGTAGAGGGCGAAACCGAGGGCGAGAAAAGACATGGAGATCATGGACAAGATGCGAACGGAGCCCAATTTATTGCCCAGATAGCCCATGATTGGACTGAAAATGAGCTGCGCCAAAGGCTGGGCAGCGATAAACAGACCGAGGAAATCTGTCCCGGCTGTAGGATCCATCTGAAATTCATTCACGTCGAAGATTTCTCGTGAAAAATGTGCATTGGAAAAACAAAAAGGGAAAGAACAAAATGTAATCGATGACGAACCTTGTCCAGATAAGGTTTGGCGCTCGTCAAGATGATGGAGAACGACAGATTGAAAATGAAGGCCGTGAAACTGACGACGCCCAAACTGAAGAAACGACGCCGACGAACAGCCGGTCGTTCCGTCATTTTGGCGTAGTCGATGACACCGTCGCTACCGGTGAATGCCTCCGGCGATTTTTCATCACTGTCGGGTAAGTCCCAATTGAATTATCGTGAAGACTTTTTTTTTTAAATTAAGTTGCATTAAAAAATACGTACCCGTTTTCGTTTTGAACTTTGGTCGAGTTCTGCGTAATGGCATTTTTCGGATCGTAAATCGATTCGAGCTTGTAACTTTTGTTCCGTTTAAACATCTTTATCCAACTGAACACACTTGGCTATTTCTTTTCTTTTTATTTATTTATTTTTAATTAGCACAATTGAATGTTATACGAGTAATTGAATCACTACAGAAAAGCTGAGAACTAGTGAACTAGATCGAGTCAGTGTCCACAGTCAACTGATGCGCCGATTGTGCACCCCTTCCTTTTAGGTTCCCTCCCCGCCCCCCCCACTCTCTTTACCTGACCCTCGTGTGTTTTCCATTATCCCAAAGTGGAACCCACTGATACTATTCGATCTTATACAAGCCATCTGAAAACAACATACCTTTCCAACCGAAAGGAAGAAAAAAAAATGCCAATCATCGCGCTATGCGCCTTACGTCATCGATTTATCTTTTTTGAGTTGTGGGATAGATCGACGATGAGGCAAAAGTCGACAATCAGTGAGCAAGTCTGGTTCGATTTTCGTGTGTGTTTTCCCAATGTAACGTGTTCTCTTAAAATATATGTAACATGGTCACCGATCTATTTCGAAATCGACTTCTCGTGCCCCCCCCCATCCCAGACGCCTAGTCTCGTTATCGTTGGCCGCAAGTCACAGTAGGATCGTAGAGATAAATAAGCCGAGTATTGATTTCTCTTGTTTAGTTAATTTTTTTTCCTTCATGTTTCAATTCGACTCGTTAAGAAGACAAGAAACACATTTTAATGTTTAAGAGTCAAGATTTTGTATTGTCAATCAATTCTCAAGTTTATAGCGAATGAAATCAACTCAATTTTTAGATGCTGCCCCAACCATCGCGGATGCAATTCATGTGGACGGACGGTTCGAAAGCGTCGCGACACCAAGAACATTCGGCGCTGAGGCCGCCATCGTTGCCGATGAACCAAAAGGCCCGGTAGGCGTCGCTGAGAGGCTGGTAATCATCGCGAGTCAGCAGGTTGTCGTACTTCTGCGAATGCCAATACGCGTCGGCCGCGTAATTTTTCAAGAAATCCCAACTCATTTTCTTTAATTTATTAGTCGACTTGTAGCCGTGCTTGTTGGCCGTCACCCTGGTCCGCATGGCGCAGCGCAGGAACTCGTAACGATCCGAATGGCACATGGTGCACATCCTGTACGGCGCTTGGCAATTGCGTCGGCTCATCGCACGCACGTAAGGCTCCACGCCGAGTTCCATCAACTGGGTGAGCACGTTGAGACGGCCCATCGAGTTGGGCGGATAGGCCATCACCCATTCGAGGACCGTTTGATTCATCAGTTGCTCTTCTGTCCATTTTTCCAGCACAGGTCGATCGGTCGAATGGGAGATGGTCTTTTGTTCCGTGCAACAAGGCGGGATGCAAACGCTGGGGTCGGCCGGGGCCGGCATCAGTGGATGAGGTGGACAAGGCTCTGCTGGTTCCACGGGACAGTAGACACGAAGAGGACATGTCGGTAGCTGAGGACAGTTGCACTTTGAGGCAGACGTGGCGGCGCTACTGTCTGTAGTTTGACTGACTGGGCAGAATCCGTAATAGACAATGAGGCCAGTGGCCGTCATGAGAATGAGACCAACCATTATCACGGCGATTATAGAAAGAATGCTTTTTGTTGTTTCTTCCATGGTTAGAACATTTGATTTAATCAACGGGAGCAAGTATTTCAGCCAAAATTGAAGTTGTTTGTCGAAGGCATTTTCGAATCTCTTTTCCGGCTCAACACCCACCGGAAGTCGTCAAAGAAATTTCGCAATCATTCGTATCGACGCACCGCATTTTAACGCATTTATTTCAACATTTGTTTTTAGCGTAGTCGAAAAGAAAAAAACGCTAGCGTCTGATAAACGTCCAGATAAAACCAACTTCATTTGCATAAGATTAGATAGTATCGCTATTGCCTATACAAGTCAAATACTTTTAAACAATTGATTTTGAATCCGTTTGATGGAGCAAATTCGACTAATTCAAAACCATTTTAGGACCAATTCGGAGAATTACGTGGCGTGTCGGTACGGCACGAGGCGGCCGTACGACGTGGCGAAGATGACGAGGACGATGGACATGACGGTGGTCATGAAAGCGCAAGTGGCCAGCATTCCCCACGCAGCGTACAAACTGGTGACGCAAAGCGGACATAATATGCGTGCCACAGCAGTTCCAGCGCCTAAAAGACCCGTCCAAGTGCCCTGTTTTATAAGTTGAATAATTTTTCTAAAAAAAATTCAGTTGTTCAATAATTAAAATGTTGATACCTGCGGATAGGGACCGAGAACTTTGCTGAAAATGACGCTACACATCATAATGGCGAGTGGAACTCCGGTGAATATGAAGAGGTAACCGACAATCAGCTGTTCAGGATGGATGGCCGGTGTTTCGCAACACCAAGGCTGTTTATCGACAGGACATCCAGCTCCTTCTCCCCCCCCACACACACATACCAATCGTTTAGGTGAATATTTAAATTATTTTTTTCATGAATTTTCACTAGTCACCGTCAGTCAATGATAAAGAGGCGTTGTAACAACTAGGCAAATCATCGCTGCTCGAATATTCCATCGAAGAGAAGCTGACGGTCGTCACCTCTGAAACCGAAAGATTCATGTTCCATCCAATTAAACAATTGAATTAATATTCAAATACCTTGGACCGTTTCATTGATGAATTTCAAAGGCGATAAGGGACCACCGTAAGGATACATGGATATAATTCCCGACATGGCTAAGAGAATTCCGGCTCCCAAAACGACCCTCTCGCCCATTCTACCGAAAGAAAGACAAACAAAATCAACATGGACCCATTGGCGAGCCGACTGTCGTTACTACTTGCGTGACAGCAGTCCAACCGAGCCAAACATTAGAATGCCGTAAATTCCAGCAGTGGAGTACATGATGCCAACCATCACCACGGCACGGGTGGGAGTTATGCCCAGCTGTTCAATCACCACCAACGTAGCCGTGCTGTTTGAACAACACAGACACGTGAAATACTAAAAGGTAATTAAAGTTAACGCCGAATTCACCTTTCGATGAAATTAAAGTGGAATTGAGTCGAGGCAGAGATGACGATGCATACGACCAAGGCCAGCTTGTCCGGTTTCAGCTTTTTCATTTCTTCCGCATCGGTGGCTAAAGATTTCTGAAGCCCTCTAGCGGCCAGATAGGCACCCTCTTCTTTGGCGATGTTGAACTCGGTAAAGATGCAAGGCATCAACACGAAAATGTTGACCAGCGACAAGAAGACGGACAGCCACGCTGGAGCAGTGTACAAGTTCCAATAGAGCCCAGTGTTGCCAATCGGATAATCTTCTCCTTCGCCCAGCGTCACAAACGCGGCCTGAATCACTTTCTCAAACGCCAAATTTATTCAAAATTTAATCTTTAAAAAAAAAATATTTTTGAACTCACGCGGTCCAACGATGAACGCAAACGATTTCGTCATTTGAAGGGCCGATAGTGCAGTTGTCCGCTCTTTGACGGTGCTGGCCGACGCTACGTAACTATAACACAAGGTAGTCGTCCCTGTAAATGAAACTGTTGACATCAACAGCATTTTGATTTGTCTTCTAGCATTTCCACCTCCAGCAGCTCCGATGATGAAACGAGCACCGAAGAGGTACCATCGCCTCGGCTCAGGCAGAGCCGAAACGCTGGCGTAGAAAGCGAAGCCAATGGCCATGATGAAAGTGGACACCATGGCCGGAATTCGAATAGATCCGAGCCGGTTGCCCAGGAAACCCATGACGGGACTGAAAAAGAGCTGAGCCAAAGGCTGAGACGCGATAAACAAGCCGAGAAACTGCGTTCCAGCTTCAGGATCCATCTAGCTATTTGGAGAGAGAGAAAGATGAATATGAAGATCAAATCCAGAAAAAAAACTTGTTTCAAAAAGGTAATGAAAGAACTTAATAGATCCAAGTATGGTTTAGCGCTGGTCATGACGATCGACACAGAAAGGGCCAAGATGAAGGCTGTGAAACAGATGACGGCCAGACTGAAATATCGTCGCTTACGCACTTTGGCCGGCTCCATAAGTTTGGCATAATCGAGACCTTCTTTACTCGTTTCATCTCTAGGAACGTAAAAAAAAAAAAAACGTTCAACTTTAATTGTTAGTGTTGGTTTCGATCGAATGAACCTGGTGGATGATGTCTCGCCATTCTCTGCGGCCGGCTGTGCAGGTTTAGAGAATTCCTTGGGATCGTAGATCGGTTCGATGCTGTAACTTTTGCTTGACCCACGTTTCAGCATTTCTGTTTACCGAAAGAGTCACGACATACTTTGATCTCGTTCACGTTTCAACTGGCATCTTCACATCGAGGTCGTGCAGGTAATCAATACAAATTAAGCAAGTCACCCACCTCATAAAAACAATTTTTTTGTTGTTGCGAGATTAGACGACAAACGGCCAGCCAGCGATTGCATCTTATCAATCGGTATTCCAACTTTGCTTTTTCTGCTTTTTCAACTAAATCTGTTTTGCATCGCACCGTTTTTTGAGACGTCAGGAAACGCTCCAACGTTGTAGGAGATACGCAGCGTGGATAGACTTTGAAATCAGCTCGAGATCGTTATCGATGAAAACAGAGGGAAACCCAGTAATAGATAAGCCACACACACAAATTAATTATAAATAACTCGGTAATGTATTCATGTGGCTACGCTCAGTGACCTGCCCCCTCGAAAAGGTGCACTATATTTTTCTTAAGTTATTAAATAAGGGACAGACTCTTCAATGTTTTCGTACCGATAGGGAACCAGATGTCGGTAATAGATGACGAGCAACATCAAGACGAGGACCATCACGCCCGTCATGAAGGCGAACGTGGCCAGCGGGCCGTAAACCGAATAAATGTTGGTAACGCAAATGGGGCAGAGGACTCGAGCGAAACAAGCACCGGCCGCTAAAATACCCATCCAAGTGCCCTGTTTTTTTGTTTTTTTGTTCCAGCATGAAATTAATGTAAACAACTAATGACGGGAGATGAAGTAAAACTCACCTGTGGAAATGGGCCGATTATTTTGCTGAAAATGGCGTTCGTCATGGCGGCCCCCATTGGAAATCCCGTGACTATCAAAATGAAACCGGCAATCAGCTGTTGCCATCGGATAGCCGACGTGTACCCACACCACGGCTGGAGATCAATTGGACATCCTCCTTCGCAATCCAAACTATTCGGTTATTTGTTCCAGCATTTCTAAATGTTAATTCACCTGAAACGTTGTTGCTGGAACTCACAGGCATCGGCACGGAGAGCCATCCGTAACTGAAAGTCAATTGCTCAATTAGACTCTCCTTTTCAAATGCCAACGATGTGGATATATTGCCGACGTCAGAGTATTTGAGAGGAGGCGGTGGACCAGTGCACGGGTACAGCATGACGGGCCCCAAGGCCAGAAAGAAGACCCCAATCATCAACAGGATCCTTTCGCCCGTTCTGTTTCGGGTAATTCTATTTTTATGAATGAAATGCATCGTTAAACCTGGATTTTACTTTACCTGCGGGCTAAAGGACCTAAAATGGCGAATATGAGTCCACTGTAAACACCTGCACCGGCGAACGCGAGTCCTACCACAATAATGGCCGATTTCTCCGACAAGCCCAGCTGTTCGATCACCAGCAACGTGGCCACGCTCTCCAGGAAAATGAAATTGAATTGAACCGAGGCGAAAATGACGATACAAACAGTCAGCGCCCACTTATCGGGCCGCTTTTGTTTTTGGATTTTTTCGGCCATTTCCCCGGGAGACGGACACGTGGCTTTGCCGGACCTCTTCTTCGCCGCCATCGTGGCCACGAAATCGCCTTCCTTCTTGGCAACGTTGTGCTCGCTGAAGATTCCCGGTAGGAAAACGAACGCGTTGAACAGAGCCATGCCGGCCGACAGCCACGACGGACCCGTAAACAAGTTAATGTAGAGATCGCCTCCGATCGGCATGTCTGTCCCAACGCCCAGCGGAGCAAAAGCCAACTGAATCACTGCCGAAATAAGAATTTGAATAATCGCATTTAAAAAAAATTTATATATTTAATACCCGGGCCGAGAACAAAGGCCGTCGAACCAGCCAAACTAAAGAGGGAAATGGCCGTCGTTCTCTCTTTCACCGTCGTGGCGGATGCGATGTAACTAAAGCACAAGGTAGTCGATCCTTAAAATTATTAAACAAATTTAGGCTAAAGTTGGAGAAACAAAGTTATGTAGGAAACGGTTGAAACCTGCAGCGGCCCCGATGAGGAAACGGGCAGCGAATAGGTACCAGCGTCTAGGTCCAGGCAAAGCAGAAACGCAGGCGTAGAGGACGAACCCCGTGGCCAGGACGAGGGTCGACAAGATGGACAGGATTCGAATCGAGCCGAATTTATTGCCCAGGAAGCCAAGCAACGGACTAAAAAAGAGTTGGGCCAACGGCTGGGCAGAAATGAACAAACCAAGAAATTGTGTTCCAGCTTCAGGATCCATCTTTGAATTAAGGCGATTTTTTTTGTATTAAATTGAAAGTTTAAAAGAGAAACCATTTAAATTGATGCACTTGATCGAGGTAGGGTTTGGCACTCGTCAGGATGATGGAGAAGGACAAGTTAAAAGTAAAGGCCGTGAGCGTGATGATGGCCAAACTAAAGTAACGTCGTCTGCGTTCAGCCGCCGGTTCCACATCCTTGGCGTAATCCACCTCATCGACGTCACCAGAGATGCTCACCGTTTCTTTCTTGCTGCATTTCCTGCAGGATACATGAAAGGTATTACGCCTACACTTGATAATTACTTAATTGTACTGTCTTTTGTTTTAGATTTCATTTTAAGGTATGCGTTTAAATACCAATTATTAAGAATTAAATCACCTTTTCAAGTTCAAACGTTTTTTGTTTTTCAAAGAATTAAATCAAATATCTACCAGTAGTTGAAATTGCAAAAAAAAAAACAAACTAACATTGAAAGCAATTAGATTTTACTTACTTTGAGACATCTCCAATGTCGAGTGACTTTGCTGTAAAATGGCTTTCACTGTTGCCGTCAAAAGAATAAGTGCCACTACGGCCGGCCATCATTTTCACGTTAAAGACACTTTCTTTTCTATTCCTTTCTTAAACATAAATTGAATCAAAGACTATAAGATAAATCAAGGACAAGAAATGGCAAATTATTTAAAAAAATCTTTTAAAATTAAATAAATAAGATCTCGGTAAAAATTGCCAGACTTCGAACTTGACGAGAGTAGGGAATCGACTGATGTTCTTAAGCTTCTCTTAAAATTTTACGACTTGCCTTTGATCACTCCAACTCCCCCCCTTTTTTTTTCCTTCTCCCATACCCAAATGATAACCCATCCTATCCTAATTAGCATGTTTTGGTTTTTCTCGCCCTCTTCCTTTCTCTAAAGATTCAAAATGGCCTCCCAAAATGGAGAAACAATTAGTTTCGAGGTCGAGACATACATTTTTTAACGCACTTGTTTTAATTTTATCGCGTAACATCTTTTATTATTCAGTTCACTCGAGAGTTGGATATGTTGGAACACATTTAATGCAGAAACAGGTGAACATCTTTGTGCGTATAAATGGACTGGTATATTTCTTCATTTGATTTTTATACAGACTATTTTTCTATTGGTCTTCATTAGGAATTCGCTGTTTTCTTTCCACTTTTAAGCCTTAGACGGGCAGCAAAGCACTTTAATGCCGGTCAAGCATCGCTCGCCGTCACCTGATGAGCTGGTTTCGCGAACGACGTGCCCCACTACATTACACCCGCCATCGCAGAATGGAGACGTGCCCTTCCAGATGCATCCGTCACCTACAACGAAAGGCAATTACAAATTCAATTTTTTCTAGTAAAAATCTAGGAATTATTGCTTTATCTACATATGAACGTCAAGTTAATTGATAATTCAATTCTATTTATAGATGTGTCTTACGTGAAGTGCGTCCGTTGCCCCAGTCGTCCGTTATTTTGTCTGCAACGTGAGAAACATTCAATTAGATCATTCACGAAACTACGAGAAGTAATTCAAATCAATACCAATGGTCGATCTAATTATTGATTCGTCCTCTGCAGCGATCAAAACACACATTGAAAACAGGAAAATCTGGAACACACAAAATCGAGAAAACGTTACAATCGTCTCGAAACTGAATATTGCAACATTCCTTACCGTTACGTGTGTGAAACGCATTTTTTTGGGGAGGGGAGATGTATACACCGACAATCACTTTCAACAAAGCCACCAAGTAAACTGGATGCCGAACGAAAAGAGCCGGGGCAATTTATAGAACGGGCCGATCCACCCGGGGCTTTCGCTCAGCTCTTGTTGATCGAAATCCAAGGTTAAATCGAACTTAAAGGTCTTACGTTTGTTGGTAGCCCATGAGGCGTACGATGAGGAAGTAGCCATGCCTTTTGTTTTTGTTTTCTAGATCAAGGTAACGGGAAGTTGAACAGCTGATGCCCAACAGCTCTTTGTTGTCAAAGCCCTTGGAATCAACACCGCATTCATTTTAACTACAAATCTCCATCAAGAGTTTGAACAAGGAGATTTAACTTTCTGCAATCGGTAACGTTTTTATTCTTAACAAATGAAACATTAAATTGGCAAATGTAGTTTAACAGAAAATCCATTCGGGAGTCACGTTGGCCGGACGGCACATTGGCGGACAAGGCCATTTGAGACGTTCTTCCGGTTTGCCCCTCCCGCCGACAAAGAGCAAGCCCTCGCCTCGCTTACTAGGAAACGGCCTGCTCAGGCTGGAATTGAGACAGCAGTAACTATCGTGAGCCATCTATTTAAAATAATAATATATAAGTAAATTCAAAAATTGTGTACATCTAAAGGTTAATCATTTAGAATGCTTACTACACTCGTCTTTGCGATTGGCCAAACATGATCTGTCAGGAGAGACTGATCGTAGCCATAAGTGGTTTCGTGATGAGTGGCGAAAATCGCCTCAAAGGCATCAACGATTCGTGGACGATCGTCGCTGAGTTTAACTCCCCACATTCCTTTTTCATACAATTTTTTAAAAATTCGATTAAACTCAAAGGTTTTTATTTATTTATTTTCCTTTAAAGGAAAAGACGAACCGCCCAGCATTGAGGTACTGCAGTGATTAGGATGGTCTTTCATGGTGTGAAAGATGTCGTCGCTAGCAAGCCATTCACGAACGGCGTCCTGCTCGCGGGGCACCACAATGAGACTGTCGGAATCCCTGGACATGAAAGTATCCACCATGTCGTCAAGCAATGGCAACTGTCATTCAAGATGATTGAGTGTCACGTAAGTATCGATTATTTCTTGATGGAGGCAAATGAATTTACCCAACGCCATGTCATGGCGAATAAATCATTTTTCATTTTCCAATTATTAACCGTCTCTGTTATGTTGCACAGGTCGACGTGACTTCCAAAGTCTAAAATGTTCTGGAAAATTGTCCACGATGAATTGACGTCATCGTCTTTTTCCATATTGTGATGAATTCTCACGAGCCAGTCTACGAGGTATTTTTCGATCTTTAAACAGATGATGAACACCTGGCCATTGTTTATTTAAAAAAAAAAACGTTGTATTACCTGGGTAGATGGACGGAATCGTTTTGATTGTTTCTTTGAGCGGGAGGAGATATTTCTGGACAATATCCACGCGTGAGAGATCGCCATAAATGGAAAATCCGATGACTTTCTGGTGCGGCCCTCTTCTTGCAGCTGCACTGCCGCACGTGCAATTGTACAGAGTTACATCTACTAGCTCCGTCGAAGTCTCCAAAACCGAGGTTTCCATCAAAGTAAAAGTTTCCTGTATTCTGTGGATACAATTGGATAGAAAATGAATTAGACATTTGGTAGCAACGAAAAGAAAGTAAGGGAATGGCGGAATACGCGGAATACTTGAAATGGATCAAGTTCAACATCCCCACAAAAATGTTAAGAATTAAGAGTTGAAAGGGTCGTCACCTGTTGGTGACGAGCGAACAGGTGATGACCCCAGTCGGTCGATTCTATGTAATAGATCAAGACGAGTATTCCGAGAAAGCTGACAAAGAGGCAACGCAACTTCAGCATCGAAAAACCGAATTCATTGGAAATGTGGGAAAGCACTGTTCGCCTTGCAGCCAACAATCGATGGTACGGCATCTTCAGCGGCTCAAATGATACTGAAAACTCTTTGTTTTTTTTTTCATTTGATAAAACACCCAGAGGCTTCCTTCCCCATACTTAAAGTCTCTTAGCTGTGACGAAAATTGTTTGATACCGCGACGTGTAAATTTGCGCATTGTCACTTTCAAACGCAATTAAGAATTTTCCCTGTTCCGCTTGGTATCAGCTGAGTTAAAGCAACATCGAAATTGAATTCAAAACGTATTTTCTATGCAGGTTGCGGTTGGTTTGCACAGTCTGTGGAACGCAATGCCAATGAAACGAAGCTCTTTTTGTGCTATCGCGTTTGGAAGCGACAGCTTTTTACCTCACATCGTGTGCTACGGTGGAGGCGACCACCTGTTCATTTAAACAATTTCCAACTTGAATCCGGTACGATGGGTGCTGTTAAACGATTATGATTCAAAAGGCAACGTCCTTTCGCTTTCCTCTTTTTTCGGACATGGTGTTTCGCGTCGCCAAAACACCCACCATATGTTTTGGTGAATCAAACATAACAAGAGACTGCATTGAATTGGCTTATTTTTTTTCTCTGTGACGCAATTTAGAAGTGCTACCTGTGATTCATGCCGTCCACATTCTCAGGTAGCGGATGCTTGAATTTACGTGGGCATTCCAGTACAAGGCAGTTGTGGCCGAGTGGTTAAGGCGATAGACTTGAAATCTATTCCTCTCTGAGGGCGTAGGTTCGAACCCTACCAACTGCGAATTCATTTTTATGGAAAGTCTTAAGGTAAGATTGCAATATTTATTTGTTCCACATTGTCATACCGCCAACCTTTTAACATCAATTGTCAATAGAAAGGCGTTCAAGATCGTACAAACCTTCTAGCCGCCTGTACACACGATTTGGCTATGTATCTGGGAGACCTTCCATCGGATCAACCCCCTCACTTCCCTTACCAGTGTGACGGCGCAACTAACTGAACGGTAGCTATTGATTATATTTGTCTTTTCCCCTTTAGTTTATGTAGCTCACTCACTGCTCAGAAGCACCAAGTGTATTGAAAAATGGGTACCTATAACCTATTAACTAAGCTAGTGTCGTAATCCACAAATGATGAGTCGTTCAACCTATAAGGAAGTCACGCCGTCAATGATTCAAATAATATCGCTGTATGTTGCGGTTGACGTTATGTTTGTAATGAAAAAAACAACATGCAGCTCGTTTTAGAAAGTCCGAAAAAACAGCCTGCTGTGACCTTGGGCGTTTTGTAAACCTTTTTGTCCTCAAAGTGAAGATGTTTTTCGAACAAATCACTTCCGGCGGCTTACTTATTGCTTGATGCTTCTGTGGCCTAATGGATAAGGCGTCGGCCTCCGAAGCCGGAGACTGCGGGTTCAAGTCCCGCCAGAAGTAGAATCATTTTTTTCAGGTCCAATTACATCGTATTCAGTAAGATTAATGACAGAAAATAACAAAGTTGTAATCATAAGTTTGTTGAATATTTCATACGCATGAATTAACAATAGCACGGCTCATATTGGATGAGTCAACGGTCGCTATATAGCAATAACTTCTAGTCACTATACACTCGTGTTCAAATAGAGAGGTTTTACCTTAGATTAAAAAATGTATAGCATTATATAAAATATGTTGAGCAAAGTCCGTAAACCGAATGATTGTTATTCGTAGAATATATCGTGTTAATGTTGTGTGTATTTATATACCCGTTCTGAAATCATCAAGTAACACACGCTACAAGTAAAAACACGAAAAAGCGAACTTAAATTGGGATTGAAGACAGTCTTGTTTGAACTAAATTGTTAAAAAGATGACAAAATGAATCGCAGTTGGTAGGGTTCGAACCTACGCCCTCAGAGAGGAATAGATTTCAAGTCTATCGCCTTAACCACTCGGCCACAACTGCTATATGATTTGTCTGAGCTTGTCATTCCTTAACCTACTGAATGATGATAAATTACCTTTTAAAACCAATCAGTAAAAATTTGGTTTAAAGTCGTATCGTGGTGAGCATTGTACTATAGCAATGGTTCAAGTTCTAAAACATGATTTTCGAGGAGGGAAGAAAAACAATTTTATTCTTAGTCGAATTTTATTTAAAATTGAGAATAGAACAGTGTTTTGTGTACAATTCCCTTTGCCACAATATGGTTTTATCGTTTCAATAATAGTAAGTTTTTTGTTTTTATGTTTGCGTTCAGTTTTATCCAACCGATAGTGAAACTCTACGAGCGAACGCTTGTGCGCATGCGCAGCATATTCAACACGCGTATTGCCTGCGGGTAAATAAATAGGCTGCAGGAAAATACTATATAGCTACATTTCCATTCCAATGGAAAAGATCCAAAAATGTCAAATAATTTACCACCAAGTTATTTTTCATTTTGCTGTGTTCGAATTTGGATGCTGTCCCATCAAAATTTAAAGTTGGATTTTTTCAAAAATTATTAGGCCGCCAATAGTTTAGTTTTGTTACAAGGTATTGCCGACATTTGTGTGTTATCTATTTTTTTTTTTTTCGTAATGAGGACTGAGGAGAATCTTAACTTGGCATAGACAGACATAAGTAAATTGTTGGGTATGTCTTTCAGTGTTTGTCAATGCTCTTTTTGACGTGTGTTGGCTTCATACCTTATAGGTCGGCTTGGCTAAAAAAAAGAGGAATTGAAATATTTTTTGCCTGAATTGACAAAAGAACAAATTAATCTACTAGGTGTTGACTATTCGTCTCTTTATTTAAATAAAAATGATGTTTCCACCCAGGATCGAACTGAGGACCTTCAGCGTGTTAGGCCGACGTGATAACCACTACACTATGGAAACTTGTATGCAACGTTCCAAAATAACATTAAATCATTGTGTCGGTAAATTAAGGTTTCTTTTGAAAAGATTTACAGTCGGTTGTTTTCTCTGAGTGGAAGATATAAGAGTAATTGTTAAATCTGTCATGGCAACCCACTCTAACAAAGGAGAGGTGAGGGTAATTGACACGTTTTATTAAGTAAAAAATAGAAATTGCTCTCGTTTTACAAGAAGTAAAAAAAACACGCGGGTAAAATTAGTGGAAAAGTATTTCAACTTCCACTTTACCCAACGAAAACAATTGAAATTTTGCAGATGAACAGATCTAACATGGAAATACAGGAATTAAAGCAAATTATTACTTTTTACACAACTGGGTGAGTTGGATGAGTGCATTCTGCTTGAAATTTTTTTATGTGAAGATCCATATTTAAATTTGTGTTTTTTTTTTTTGATATGTCTTAATAAAGCCCCAGGGCGCCTTCGGGATTTAAGGTTAGTTTTAGTTGTTATAGTTGTTAAATTATCGCTTCACTTCCAAGATTCGTAATCCAAGTCTGTATTCTTAATTTGTTACTCAGACACGTTTTCCAATCTTTTTTGTTTTCGTTGAGCTGTTGCGGAATACAAAACAATTTAGTTTGGTTTCTAGTACAATTACTGCTTCATGTAGCAATGTAACATTTCTTTCTCATTTTCGTGTTTGTTTTATTGATCGGCTTCGAAACCTAACATAATCCGGACAACCGTTTGTCTCAAATCTCAATTGATGTTTTCCAATTTTGTTTACATAAGAAATAGTGACACCTAGTTTTTTAATTTTGAATTAGAAAAAAAGTACAAAGGTGCTATCTGTTTTCCAAATGTTGAAGCACCCCAAACAGTACAACATGGCCGATTGTTTACTTTGTTATATACGAAAAAAAGATTCTAGTTGTCACATAGTTTAACAATGAAGACAATAAAATGGCGTGCATTATCATTTGTTGCCTTTCTCATTAATTTAAATCTACTAATTTCAGCATTAAAATATCGTTAACGCTGTTTTCCTTCATTCCTATTGGTAGAAAAAATTCCAATAAACCTTTCTGGGTCCCTATCTGGAAGAGGAGCCTATTGTAAGTTGTGCTGCGTTAAAGGCCTCTAAACCTTCGGTAATTTAGTAAACTAAATTCCTCAGGGAAAAGAAGTGTTTCCACCCAGGATCGAACTGAGGACCTTCAGCGTGTTAGGCCGACGTGATAACCACTACACTATGGAAACTTATACATCATTCGAGTTTTTTAAAATACAAACATGAGATTTTTAAAAGTTAATTCGACATCGAAGTTTGCGAATGAATATCTTGTTGCTTGTTCCCCTTATTTATTGAAGGCGAAGAACATAGAAAAGGGTCAGTTCTCGTACTTATTCCATTTAAGTAAAAAAAAATATTTGTTTGGTTTATGTCTTTGACACTGTTTCCATTCATTGGGAATCGCCCAAGGTTAAAACGCGGGTGTGTTGTGTTTCTTTTTCTGTTGCTAGCCCTACCTTTCCGAATGGACGTCTCGCGATTTTCGATAGGCTCTCTCACCCTCTGTTTTTCCATTGTAACATTTAATATCTTTAGTAACCTTTCTCTCCCTTGCTTTCCCTATCTAGAATTTTTGTTATGTGATTTGGGCGTATTATTTCCAACACGTGCAGCATTGTCCAAGCACAAGTTTTAACACCCGAGGCAAACCAATTCCGATCTATGGCGAGTTTCACCCAGTGTAAAACGTGATTCGGATCAATGCTTTTATGGTTCGTTACAATTGGGATTGTTCAAAACGTGTTTTTGCTTTCATTGAGCAGGGGATGAGTGACCAGTTGTAACGCAAGCGAGTAAATGAGAGAAGCAAGAAATCTTGTTTATGTTTGTTATTTCATTGATTGATGGCTGGACGCTGGTGAACGCCAAAATGGTCTGTTTTTCCTGTTTTGATAACTCAAATTTTACTCTTTACCTCGTATTGCAACCCGAACGAGTTTTGAACCAGCTTTACTCGTCGGACAAGTCGACAGGGGATGCCCGGTAACGCCGACAGCAACATTTTCAAGAAAATTAAAGTATAATCAATTGACAAACAGATCAGCATCAGATTTAGTTCTGTCGAGTACCAGCTGTTCATTTTGGCTCTTTCCCAATTTCAAAATAAAATTTTGTTTCAGTGCACCGTTGAATTGCTGCATTGCTTTCGATGTGGAACTTTAAAAGTTTGAGGGACCATCAACAATGAAGGTGATCGTTTTTTTTTGTTTCAATTCCCACGCGTGTCAATCGGCCCCACTCTCCCCTACCTTTGGCTCAACGTGATCTTTGAGGACAAGGAACAACACGTTCTGAATCTCCTTCGATTTTACATGCAAATCGAAAAGTAATGCCTTAAGCTATTCACCAAAGTCCAAAGTCAAACATTTACAATTTTGTAGCATTCAATAACATTCCTCTGTGAAAATTCATTTTAATTCCATCTACTTTTCTTTCTGCTTCTAATTTTGATGTTTTTCAGGGGGTTTAGTTCTTTTTGGTGTTTTGTTTTGTGGACATAGTTCTTTTTGCTATGCCAATGGAGAATTGAAGGGTCCTACTTACGAATACATAAAGAAAATGCTGAATGTAGTGTCCATCTTCCTTATCAGTAACCGAGAGCTCGGTGTAGTGAAATCTAAGAATGTAATATTTAGAAAATGAAAACCTTTGTGTTCTATGTGCTAGCTGGGCCCTACTAGATTTCTTATTTTTCTTTGTTAATTTTTCACCGTATGTAAAAATGATGTTTCCACCCAGGATCGAACTGAGGACCTTCAGCGTGTTAGGCCGACGTGATAACCACTACACTATGGAAACTTAAATGACTGATCCAAATAAACAAAAAATTTGTAGATGAGCAATCGAAAACTAGAAAATTAAGTGTTTCTCCTCCAAAAAATCAAGCATGGTAATGGAGAATCATTTACCAGTGTTACATTATTTTTAATCTTGGCCAATGTTTGTCTTGCTTTCTTTTCTTCTTTTTCCAGAAAAGGTTCATCGGTAAATGTTCAAGGTTAAAACAAAAATTTTTGGACTGCTGCGCACACGTTCTGTTGCTTACCCCACCTGCATCTGTGGTCGTTTGGTCATTTTCATTTGATAAAACCATCGCTTTTTTTCCCCTCCAAAAACGACATTTGTGTTTGACGTAAGTCTCTCTTCCTTACCTTGAGATCTTTTATTTTTGTGTTTTTTTGGCTTGGATGTGTCGGTATGCGGCGTTCTCCAATCAGCAAGTGCCAACGCCTGAGGCAAACCAGTTTCCAACTGAAATTAGTTTTTCCAGTGTATAACGTGATTTAGGCTAAACATTCGTTATTTGTTACATTAGGGGCGATCTAAAATGCCCCTAAATTTTTATTGAGCATGGGGTGATTGAGGAACTGAGAAGGAAGCCGCCATTTCGGTAAAGCAGTACATTTTATTTGATATGTTTGCGTTTATTTTCTTTTTCCGAGGGCTGGACGTCGTTGAACGAGAAAATGTTTTTGTTAGTTAGTTTGTTTTGGTATTGTTTTCACCCATTCAAGATTTGCTCCTAATATTTATCTTGTTAACTAAAAACGAAACAATTGCAACAATCAGTAATGAATTACCAGTTTCGCAGGTCATGGAAGTCGGCAGAGGGCACTGGCAGTCACACTTGCTTAAAAACTTTAGGTAACTCATTATCCATGTTGCCTCAAACGTGGTTCTATCGTGAACGAGCGTCGCATTTTGTCTCTTTCCAAAGTAAAAAAATTCAATTTGGTTTTAGTGCGTCCTTTGAGCTATTGCATTAGTGACGATCTGGGAACAATCAAACGTCTGAACTACAGTCGAGGTGATCTCCAACCGAATTGCACGTGTGTGTGTGTTGCGCTGTGTTAAAACACGTTCCGGCGAAAGGTAACCTTTTCCTACTCCCTTTATTCTATGATTTACTTTACATGATTTCAAACAAAGAAAACGTAACGCAACCTTGCTATTGATTTCAGTTGGTGATAAACCATAGGTGTCTTATTTTCCCAATTCGTTCGTTTCAAGAACTTACCGAGGATATCATGGGAGTTCTTAACCTATTAGCAGCCATCTTTACGCTGTTATGTTTCAGCCGTGCGAGCAGCATCTATCAAACACAGCGGGATACCATCGGAATTAAAGGTTATAGAGGTTTTTTTATTGATTTCATACGTTTTGAACGATCTGTATTTCAAAAAGGCATTTGAAGCTCTATTTTTATTTATCCTGTCCTTGTGCGTACATGCAAGGTTAACTGGTACACATACCTTTGACTTCAAGGACTTTTAAAGAAAAGGGAATCACGCGTTCGAGATATCTGTCGAGTTGACAGATAAAATGGGAAAGCAATGCCTGAAGCTGTAAATAGAATGAGAGTTGAACGCACTTGTACTACACTAGCCTATCTTTGATTACAGAACACCTAAAATTGCCATCATGGCGAATTACAGTGCTTGTTTTTTTTTGTTTCATGTCTTTTGCATGCTCTTCCTATACAAATTTTGTTAATGTTTAAAACTTATCAAAGAACAAGAATAACGAAATCAAATTTTTGTTTTGAATCTCGTTGAACCAGAAGATATCGCCGATGTCCAGTTTCCGTTCAGACCGAGCCCTTACTATGCCCAGCAGGATAACAACTTCGATGAAGCTGAAAGACAAATCAACACAACTATGATGGACGATAGATCTTGTTACACAGCAGAAGGCAGATTTGGTTCTTGCATGTCGTTTCGTTCGTGCTACCCAACGTCAGAATTAAGCTATCTGCAAACGTGGTCTGTGATTATGCAAATCGCTTGCAGCTACACCGTAAAAGACGGAAAACAGGTGATCAAATCATCATTTAATTTAATCGCCATGTTTAATTCAACTTCTACTTAATTAGATGCATGGAATTTGTTGCCCAAAACATGTAGCCATTATTCACTCTGGCCTTAGTAACGATATTCAAATCATGCCGTTGGTGATTATGCCATACCCAGCGATACTATACCCGTTGATGGTCGCCAATGTCACGCTGCCACTTCCAGCTGAAACTACCATTTCACCCTCATCGCCACTAACGGAAAAGCAAGTGGCCATCGAATCGAAGCAAATCAATTGTGGCGTGGGACCAGAAAAAATATTGAGTCTCGAAGAAGATCGTATCGTAGGCGGTACCGATGCTGTTAAGAATTCTTGGCCCTACGTGGTAAGTTGATTCCTATTTGTTTAAATCTGTATACTAAACTTATATTCGTGTATAATTCATTATATTCAGAGCATAATAATGGCTCGAAATGCTAACGGAACGTTGGAATTTTTAGGTGGCATTAAAGTACTCGGGGCGGTTTTTTTGTGGCGGATCATTGATTTCTTCAAATAGAGTCCTGACTGCGGCCCATTGCGTGGACTTGTAACTAGATTTTTTTGTTTTTTATGTTTTCTCTTCTACGTATAGAACTCACGATTTAAACAGCATCTTATTGTTTCTCCATTGATTGTCCCTATAGTTTTTGGCCATGGGACTATTTGCGTTTGACTGTAGAGCTGGGCGTTCACGTCTTGTTCCCGACAAGTGACGCCCTGTTGTCCAGAAGGGTATTCAAGGTGTTACGCCACAGAGATTACAATCCCAACACCGGGGTAGGACTTGCATACGTCGTAGCCTGCTTCTCGCATGCAAACTTGAATGCATTTTTTAACGTCCAGTTTTGTCTATTTACTAACTTTGTATTTGGCTTGTAGGAGAAAGACATTGCCATCTTGAATTTAAAAGTTCCCGTGAATTACGTGACGGCCATTTCACCCGTCTGCTTGCCAGCGCCAGGGACTACTGACACTTATGTTGATCAAGAGGCTGCCATCATCGGCTGGGGATCGTTGAATAATCAAAGTAAAATCTTCTGGTCAATTATAAATGTATGCGATCCACTCGAATTATATAGTCAGATGAAAACTTTTTTTCCCCTTTCATGTTTTGGATTTTAGTTGGACCATTGCCCGATGTCTTACAGCAGGCCACCGTTAAAATTATCAGCAACGCTGACTGTCAAGCTAGCTACAACAACTTGGGAGTAACCATCAAAGATAACATGATTTGCGCTGCTGCACCCGGCATAAGTTCCTGCTTCGTAACACATTTTTTTTTCTTTTTCATATTATGTTTTGTTGTTTTATATCCGGTTGACACATTTATCAAATACGTCATTGTTTTTAGGGTGATAGTGGCGGTCCGTTGCTTCTACAATCATCACCTACAGGACCTTGGACTGAGGTCGGCATTGTTAGCTTTGGAACCGGTATGTTTGGTCATTTTACTTTAATAGGATATCATAGCATAATATATGAAAATGTGGCTGTTCAATCCAGAGGTATGCGCCAGTCCGGACTATCCAGTAGTATACACGAGAGTGGCATCTTTCTCGTCCTGGATTTCGCAAAGGATCGTGTGATCAGCCTACCTCAACTTGCATCTCTCGTTGCCTTTCAGCGTTCGATGACCGCATTTTTAACAGTGTTTGTTGCTGCGAAGTTTCTATTTTATTTCTATTTCATTATTATTTTGAAGAGGTTACTTTTAAGGGGCACATTTATCGAATGACAAAGATTTTCTTTTTGTTAGGTTTTTGCATTTCCATTTCGGAAATCTTAGGTTTCCTATATTTTTTATTGTTTTTTTCTGTGAGATGTGAATAACGCCATTTACGCTACTGAAGACAGAATTTTCAATTGCAATCGTGCGTTAAAGCAAGCACAAATTTGATGCAGAATCTTGTTCGAGTCTTTAGTTCAATTCATTAAATCTTTTATTGAATTTTTATACATTCAAATAAATTGGTTAAATTAATGATCAGCGTCACTTCTTGTTAAACAAATAAAATTACCTCGAAAAGGCAATAGGAGTGTTTCCACCCAGGATCGAACTGAGGACCTTCAGCGTGTTAGGCCGACGTGATAACCACTACACTATGGAAACTTGAAGTAAGATATTTTACTTGCATTCAAATTAGTTTTACAATGGATGAAAATCGGAAATTTTGCCGATTAAATTTTATGCTTATACCTCTTTAGCTTTTAATTTAAATATGCTTGGTAATTTAATAAAACTGAAAAAATTACTGTAAACAGAAACTGAGCTTGAAAGAAATCGTCAATAATATTGCTGTGAGTGCAGTTGTGAAAATGTTTTTATTACAAAATATTATTTATGCTGTTTAAGGGACTGCTAACAACTTGTTAGCAGTCATTTGTTCGCATAAATCAAATCAAAAATCGCAAAATTTTAAAATGATTTAAATCAAAATCATGAAAAAATGATTTAAATCGCAATAGATTTTGACAACACGGCTAACAAGGAACCAACAATTTAAAAAAATTATAAACTTCTAATGCTTAATAAATAATAAATAAAATAATAAATTCTAATATTTTTTAAATTTTCGTTAAAAGGTATGTTTCCACCCAGGATCGAACTGAGGACCTTCAGCGTGTTAGGCCGACGTGATAACCACTACACTATGGAAACGGTGAGCATTGGAATCTGAACAGACTATATGTTTATGGTATGACGCACCTACGCATTCCCAGTTTTAATTTAAAAAAAAAAAAACTACACCATGGCTAGAATAGAAATTTTTGAATTGAATATTTTTTTAAAATCCATTAGATAACATATCCATACATTCTACATTCAAAATTCTTAAAAAAATTCCGTTCCTTCACGACAAGGATTAATAGAACTGATGCCTGTATACAGCGGAGTATTTAGGATAAGGTCGATTTCAACTAGTGTCCGCACAGCGATAAAAAGGTCCAATGTGCACATCCTTCATGATTCTAGCGACTAGCATAACTACATCCTGGAATCTGAGGTCAACACGGAAAGATAGTTCTAATACTACTATTACGCAGTTTTGTTGGTTTAAACCTATCAGGAAATTTCGTAAACATGCTGATGTTTTCAACGTATACAAAATAAGATCGCACCAGAAAGAATCTCGAAAATATGAAACATAATCTCGTTGTATTTGCATGACAAGAGGAACGATATGTGGCGTTGGTAAACAAAAATCGGGTCTAGCTGACGGCGCTCATTTTTACATAGACTAATTTACGTATATACTGTATATTTTATATATAATAAGATCGTAACGAAGCGTATTTTTTTTCTGAATAGTTGTTAAAGCGAGCATGCAATAGCCGATTGACTTGTAGTTTGTCCTGACTTTGGTGCTTCATCGTTGCTTTCTGCTACAAGCAAGAGGTGAGTTTGCTTTTGACGCAGGAAAAGATTATTAATCCATACTTTCACGTTTTTTAAAACTAAAGGTTCAACAACTGCCGTGCAGTGTGTGATATCATAAGCAGGCCTATGCCATACTTATAAAATGGACGTAGGTTCTTCACCTAAAAGTCCATACACTTTCGGTGAATTTCCCGTCTCGCTTGTCTCTCCAAGTGTACACATCCCAAAGGGATCCTTTGTAGCGACCCAAAAATTTCGAGGCGTACAGGTATTCTTCATAGGCGACGCTCTGAATGGTGAACCCTTCGGCACCGTACGGCTCAATCCGCCACTCTTCAGCCGAGCCCAGAGGTTCCGGTCTCATGGCAATGGGTCGCCTCCAAGAATAGGATTCCTCATCTGTGACGGCGCTCATGTACAGATTGGTCCTGCCGTCTTTAATGCGGAAACGTCTTGCTTCATCGACGGGCTCCAACGTCCAGGGAAATGAGTAGCGATAGATCCAGGATGTGTAGTAGACGGCTGTCGGTGAACCAAACAGATAATATTTGGGACTCTTGGCGTTTTCAATGATGACCGTCTCCTTCCAGAGTAGGACTTTTAGTCGAGCTGGCAGCCATTTGTCACGTACTTGCTCCATCTTGGATCGCCACACTTTGCTAAGACGACCGTTGCTGGTCGGTGGCGCATCCAGCACCTGTTTGACGTGATAGGCCATGGTCAATGCGTCATTTGTATCCGTTCGATTCTCGCTGCGCAGACGAGAAAATTGATTGTACAGTTCTTCGGCTGATTTATCTATACTGCTGATCGACCAGCCTGATAGGAGCCATAAAGAAAACATAATACCATAGTAAACTTGTGGGTCAGTAATTATTTAACGTTCAATTGATTTAAAATTGAACGAAAAGGTCTCACCATGGCTCCGTGGCATGAAAATAATCGTTATCAACACGAACTGCAAAACACAGTAGCTAGTGGGTAACATGATATCTATGGTAAAAAAACCAGAGAACACCAGTTTGACTTTCTATCGATAATGGCAGCTTAGCACGGCACTACAAATTTCAGCCATTTTGAAAAAAGTAAATGCTTATTACAACAAGTCAAGTAAAATTTTGTCTTGTAAAAAGATTATTAGCACAACACTATTTCATGAGAGAATTATGCAGTCTAAATACTTACTTGTTAATTTATTTGTTTTGATTAGTTCCGCTGTTTCACGAATGTTCCTGCACAGGCTACGACCGATCTACAACTGACGATCTAACGGATGCCCAACTGAAGTCCAATTGGTCACGGAAGGCCCATCCTGAAACATATGGGGTGCCGACAAATGAGTAACATCCGTATCAGTGACAG
This sequence comes from Daphnia magna, assembly GCF_020631705.1. NCBI lineage: Eukaryota > Metazoa > Arthropoda > Branchiopoda > Diplostraca > Daphniidae > Daphnia > Daphnia magna. Next base: position 116,389 of record NC_059186.1, on the reverse strand, counting down.
AAAATTAGGCTTACAACACAGAGCCTGGATGTAGCCCATATATCAATAACTGTGCAACGCTACTTACTGACGACATCTTCTATATTAAAGCCAAGGCGAGTCATCCTCAGAGTGTACCATTTGTCAATGCGTCAGTGTCTCAGCACAATGACGAAAATTCAAGGACAATGCATTTCAAGTCAGTTCCAGGAGGGAATAGAATGAAATCAAATCGAAAAGCTAAGATAATAAATAATTGTTCAAGGTCTCCAAAAAAGCCACCATAAAATCATTACGAAAATTACGTAATTTGTGACAATTAGGGAGCACGAAACAACTGAAACCCGATTTTAAGTTTTATGTATGTCTTTTGGCGTCACTAGATGGCCTGTCGTTTACAAATTCGACGATGGAGCGGTCGCGAGCCTGGCAACGGACTATTATTGCAAGATAATAATTTCTTTGCTAATTATAATTTTTTCCCATTTCAAATAAGTAACGATATTACGATAACGAGGCACAGATTTCGAAATACTTCGTAGTCTGTGGTACAGGATAGTCCTTGGGTAGTCCTTGTCTCCTTGGAGAGCTAAGAAAATGGTTGGGTGGTGTAGAGCTGAGCCACTGAGAATCATGTGCAAAGAAGCAACACAGGGTTCTGTGAAAGAAGGTACATTAATTTCCCGATAGGGATTCTATCAAAACTCGCATTTCCCAACCCCCTGATACAGGCACCCCTACCCTTCTACAACGACCGGTGGATCGACCGACACTTTTTCTGAGACTTAACCCTAGAGATGGCGCTGATGGCGCGGCGATTTCAGGGTGTTGACACTAATCTTTCGTTCGTTTTCTTATTTTAGATGCTGTGCCGCTGAGATTGGTCTCCTTTTGTAGATGAAATAACGCAGCAGCTCCCGGTCGAGTCCCCGTTTTTATCGGCTGAATAGAAAAAGGAGTGCGGAGCAGTTTAGTCGGCCCATTCGAGTGGATTTCAGGGTCTCGTACTTATCTTTTATACGTTTTCTTATTTTATATGCTGTGTCGCAAAACTTGACGTCATGTTGTAGAGGAGATAACGCGGAGATTAACAAAGGGGTCATGTCAATTATCGGCTCAACGATAAAGGAACGCGGAGCAATCTAAGAGCGACTCGAAGTTTTGGGAGATTTTTTTTCAGAGAGATGGCGCGTCGGTCATGAAGATAGGGAAAAATCAGGCCGCGAAGTTGTTTTCAAGGCGGGGCTTTGTGCGTCGCCTGGCAACGGACTGGTTTTTCCACAGGCCGTTTGAGGTTGTCAACATGGTCTCACTACATATGTATTAAGGTCACACTTGATGCACCTCACACAGCGTTGCCAAACTATATCAATTTTTGATTTATTATTTTTTTTTCCCTATTTTTTTTTAGTCTGCTTCGAGTCGCGACTTTCCTTATTGCTCTAGAACGAGCAATATGTTTTCTTTTCGTTAACATTAACATTAGGCAACTAAAAAAAATATTACTTTTAATATTTAATATTCAGGATTAAATTTTTTTATTTTTTACAGGTCATGCAAAACCATTCGTCAGCCACATTTACAGGACAATCATTAACGCACATTTTGTGGTACCATTTGTTGTAACCCTTTTTATCACATCCGATGAACTCCAAGCATTTTTTCTCTCACCCTTTTCTGCGACAGGTACAAAACAGATTTTCTGTTTCGACAGTCTCATGAGATCTCGTGGCACGACTTTGAATGGATGGAAATGGAGTCATGCATGCCAAATTTTATTTCCCTAACTTGTAAAATGATGAAACACCACACGAAAAATGAGTTCCGTCTCCTTTTTACTACCCAAAAACCGCTTCCGTGTTTAACACAGAGCTTACGGGGAAACGGCTTTAGCGAAAATCACTGCCGTTAGTTATCTTTAATCCCCTCCTCTTCCGTTTTTGTCTTATATTAAAGAGCTAATTCTCTTCTACAAACCCAGTAAAACATTTTTGGAAGGGGGAATTAGTTTTAAAGTTATTAGATTTTATATACAGCCCATATTTCCTGAAATTTTCTAAATATTGGTCTTATAGTTTTTCATTTACATGTTAAAAACCATAAATGAAGTTAGTGCGCTAACAGAACTGTTTTCGTTAATTTTTTAAACGGCTAGTCTAAAGAGAAAACCAATGACTAAATCGAAATCAGCGTTCAATTTCGATTATACCGTCTGATTTCTGGAGAATTTCAAGAGATGTCATTTTTGGCCGATTTTGACAAAAGTGGAAAGGCTATACCCTTCCCACTTTTTCATTTTTGACCAAATTTCAAATTTGGCTTAAAATACATGATTTAGATTCAGAATTGAATGAAAATCACGGAAATCAGGTTTATTTTTCTATTGGTCTTATAGTTTTTCATTTACATGTTAAAAACCATAAATGAAGTTGGTGCGCTAACAGTTTCGTAAATTTTTTAAACGGCTAGTCTAAAGAGAAAACCAATGACTAAATCGAAATCAGCGTTCAATTTCGATTATACCGTCTGATTTCTGGAGAATTTCAAGAGATGTCATTTTTGGCCGATTTTGACAAAAGTGGAAAGGCTATACCCTTCCCACTTTTTCATTTTTGACCAAATTTCAAATTTGGCTTAAAATACATGATTTAGATTCAGAATTGAATGAAAATCACGGAAATCAGGTTTATTTTTCTATTGGTCTTATAGTTTTTCATTTACATGTTAAAAACCATAAATGAAGTTGGTGCGCTAACAGTTTCGTTAATTTTTTAAACGGCTAGTCTAAAGAGAAAACCAATGACTAAATCGAAATCAGCGTTCAATTTCGATTATACCGTCTGATTTCTGGAGAATTTCAAGAGATGTCATTTTTGGCCGATTTTGACAAAAGTGGAAAGGCTATACCCTTCCCACTTTTTCATTTTTGACCAAATTTCAAATTTGGCTTAAAATACATGATTTAGATTCAGAATTGAATGAAAATCACGGAAATCAGGTTTATTTTTCTATTGGTCTTATAGTTTTTCATTTACATGTTAAAAACCATAAATGAAGTTGGTGCGCTAACAGTTTCGTTAATTTTTTTAACGGCTAGTCTAAAGAGAAAACCAATGACTAAATCGAAATCAGCGTTCAATTTCGATTATACCGTCTGATTTCTGGAGAATTTCAAGAGATGTCATTTTTGGCCGATTTTGACAAAAGTGGAAAGGCTATACCCTTCCCACTTTTTCATTTTTGACCAAATTTCAAATTTGGCTTAAAATACATGATTTAGATTCAGAATTGAATGAAAATCACGGAAATCAGGTTTATTTTTCTATTGGTCTTATAGTTTTTCATTTACATGTTAAAAACCATAAATGAAGTTGGTGCGCTAACAGAACTGTTTTCGTTAATTTTTTAAACGGCTAGTCTAAAGAGAAAACCAATGACTAAATCGAAATCAGCGTTCAATTTCGATTATACCGTCTGATTTCTGGAGAATTTCAAGAGATGTCATTTTTGGCCGATTTTGACAAAAGTGGAAAGGCTATACCCTTCCCACTTTTTCATTTTTGACCAAATTTCATATTTGGCTTAAAATACATGATTTAGATTCAGAATTGAATGAAAATCACGGAAATCAGGTTTATTTTTCTATTGGTCTTATAGTTTTTCATTTACATGTTAAAAACCATAAATGAAGTTGGTGCGCTAACAGTTTCGTTAATTTTTTAAACGGCTAGTCTAAAGAGAAAACCAATGACTAAATCGAAATCAGCGTTCAATTTCGATTATACCGTCTGATTTCTGGAGAATTTCAAGAGATGTCATTTTTGGCCGATTTTGACAAAAGTGGAAAGGCTATACCCTTCCCACTTTTTCATTTTTGACCAAATTTCAAATTTGGCTTAAAATACATGATTTAGATTCAGAATTGAATGAAAATCACGGAAATCAGGTTTATTTTTCTATTGGTCTTATAGTTTTTCATTTACATGTTAAAAACCATAAATGAAGTTGGTGCGCTAACAGTTTCGTTAATTTTTTAAACGGCTAGTCTAAAGAGAAAACCAATGACTAAATCGAAATCAGCGTTCAATTTCGATTATACCGTCTGATTTCTGGAGAATTTCAAGAGATGTCATTTTTGGCCGATTTTGACAAAAGTGGAAAGGCTATACCCTTCCCACTTTTTCATTTTTGACCAAATTTCAAATTTGGCTTAAAATACATGATTTAGATTCAGAATTGAATGAAAATCACGGAAATCAGGTTTATTTTTCTATTGGTCTTATAGTTTTTCATTTACATGTTAAAAACCATAAATGAAGTTGGTGCGCTAACAGTTTCGTTAATTTTTTAAACGGCTAGTCTAAAGAGAAAACCAATGACTAAATCGAAATCAGCGTTCAATTTCGATTATACCGTCTGATTTCTGGAGAATTTCAAGAGATGTCATTTTTGGCCGATTTTGACAAAAGTGGAAAGGCTATACCCTTCCCACTTTTTCATTTTTGACCAAATTTCAAATTTGGCTTAAAATACATGATTTAGATTCAGAATTGAATGAAAATCACGGAAATCAGGTTTATTTTTCTATTGGTCTTATAGTTTTTCATTTACATGTTAAAAACCATAAATGAAGTTGGTGCGCTAACAGTTTCGTTAATTTTTTAAACGGCTAGTCTAAAGAGAAAACCAATGACTAAATCGAAATCAGCGTTCAATTTCGATTATACCGTCTGATTTCTGGAGAATTTCAAGAGATGTCATTTTTGGCCGATTTTGACAAAAGTGGAAAGGCTATACCCTTCCCACTTTTTCATTTTTGACCAAATTTCAAATTCGGCTGGCTTAAAATACATGATTTAGATTCAGAATTGAATGAAAATCACGGAAATCAGGTTTATTTTTCTATTGGTCTTATAGTTTTTCATTTACATGTTAAAAACCATAAATGAAGTTGGTGCGCTAACAGTTTCGTAAATTTTTTAAACGGCTAGTCTAAAGAGAAAACCAATGACTAAATCGAAATCAGCGTTCAATTTCGATTATACCGTCTGATTTCTGGAGAATTTCAAGAGATGTCATTTTTGGCCGATTTTGACAAAAGTGGAAAGGCTATACCCTTCCCACTTTTTCATTTTTGACCAAATTTCAAATTTGGCTTAAAATACATGATTTAGATTCAGAATTGAATGAAAATCACGGAAATCAGGTTTATTTTTCTATTGGTCTTATAGTTTTTCATTTACATGTTAAAAACCATAAATGAAGTTGGTGCGCTAACAGTTTCGTTAATTTTTTAAACGGCTAGTCTAAAGAGAAAACCAATGACTAAATCGAAATCAGCGTTCAATTTCGATTATACCGTCTGATTTCTGGAGAATTTCAAGAGATGTCATTTTTGGCCGATTTTGACAAAAGTGGAAAGGCTATACCCTTCCCACTTTTTCATTTTTGACCAAATTTCAAATTTGGCTTAAAATACATGATTTAGATTCAGAATTGAATGAAAATCACGGAAATCAGGTTTATTTTTCTATTGGTCTTATAGTTTTTCATTTACATGTTAAAAACCATAAATGAAGTTGGTGCGCTAACAGTTTCGTTAATTTTTTAAACGGCTAGTCTAAAGAGAAAACCAATGACTAAATCGAAATCAGCGTTCAAATTTCGATTATACCGTCTGATTTCTGGAGAATTTCAAGAGATTTCATTTTTGGCCGATTTTGACAAAAGTGGAAAGGCTATACCCTTCCCACTTTTTCATTTTTGACCAAATTTCAAATTTGGCTTAAAATACATAATTTAGATTCAGAATTGAATGAAAATCACGGAAATCAGGTTTATTTTTCTATTGGTCTTATAGTTTTTCATTTACATGTTAAAAACCATAAATGAAGTTGGTGCGCTAACAGTTTCGTAAATTTTTTAAACGGCTAGTCTAAAGAGAAAACCAATGACTAAATCGAAATCAGCGTTCAATTTCGATTATACCGTCTGATTTCTGGAGAATTTCAAGAGATGTCATTTTTGGCCGATTTTGACAAAAGTGGAAAGGCTATACCCTTCCCACTTTTTCATTTTTGACCAAATTTCAAATTTGGCTTAAAATACATGATTTAGATTCAGAATTGAATGAAAATCACGGAAATCAGGTTTATTTTTCTATTGGTCTTATAGTTTTTCATTTACATGTTAAAAACCATAAATGAAGTTGGTGCGCTAACAGTTTCGTTAATTTTTTAAACGGCTAGTCTAAAGAGAAAACCAATGACTAAATCGAAATCAGCGTTCAATTTCGATTATACCGTCTGATTTCTGGAGAATTTCAAGAGATGTCATTTTTGGCCGATTTTGACAAAAGTGGAAAGGCTATACCCTTCCCACTTTTTCATTTTTGACCAAATTTCAAATTTGGCTTAAAATACATGATTTAGATTCATAATTGAATGAAAATCACGGAAATCAGGTTTATTTTTCTATTGGTCTTATAGTTTTTCATTTACATGTTAAAAACTATAAATGAAGTTGGTGCGCTAACAGTTTCGTTAATTTTTTAAACGGCTAGTCTAAAGAGAAAACCAATGACTAAATCGAAATCAGCGTTCAATTTCGATTATACCGTCTGATTTCTGGAGAATTTCAAGAGATGTCATTTTTGGCCGATTTTGACAAAAGTGGAAAGGCTATACCCTTCCCACTTTTTCATTTTTGACCAAATTTCAAATTTGGCTTAAAATACATGATTTAGATTCAGAATTGAATGAAAATCACGGAAATCAGGTTTATTTTTCTATTGGTCTTATAGTTTTTCATTTACATGTTAAAAACCATAAATGAAGTTGGTGCGCTAACAGTTTCGTAAATTTTTTAAACGGCTAGTCTAAAGAGAAAACCAATGACTAAATCGAAATCAGCGTTCAATTTCGATTATACCGTCTGATTTCTGGAGAATTTCAAGAGATGTCATTTTTGGCCGATTTTGACAAAAGTGGAAAGGCTATACCCTTCCCACTTTTTCATTTTTGACCAAATTTCAAATTTGGCTTAAAATACATGATTTAGATTCAGAATTGAATGAAAATCACGGAAATCAGGTTTATTTTTCTATTGGTCTTATAGTTTTTCATTTACATGTTAAAAACCATAAATGAAGTTGGTGCGCTAACAGTTTCGTTAATTTTTTAAACGGCTAGTCTAAAGAGAAAACCAATGACTAAATCGAAATCAGCGTTCAATTTCGATTATACCGTCTGATTTCTGGAGAATTTCAAGAGATGTCATTTTTGGCCGATTTTGACAAAAGTGGAAAGGCTATACCCTTCCCACTTTTTCATTTTTGACCAAATTTCAAATTTGGCTTAAAATACATGATTTAGATTCAGAATTGAATGAAAATCACGGAAATCAGGTTTATTTTTCTATTGGTCTTATAGTTTTTCATTTACATGTTAAAAACCATAAATGAAGTTGGTGCGCTAACAGTTTCGTTAATTTTTTAAACGGCTAGTCTAAAGAGAAAACCAATGACTAAATCGAAATCAGCGTTCAATTTCGATTATACCGTCTGATTTCTGGAGAATTTCAAGAGATGTCATTTTTGGCCGATTTTGACAAAAGTGGAAAGGCTATACCCTTCCCACTTTTTCATTTTTAACCAAATTTCAAAATTGGCTTAAAATACATGATTTAGATTCAGAATTGAATGAAAATCACGGAAATCAGGTTTATTTTTCTATTGGTCTTATAGTTTTTCATTTACATGTTAAAAACCATAAATGAAGTTGGTGCGCTAACAGTTTCGTTAATTTTTTAAACGGCTAGTCTAAAGAGAAAACCAATGACTAAATCGAAATCAGCGTTCAATTTCGATTATACCGTCTGATTTCTGGAGAATTTCAAGAGATGTCATTTTTGGCCGATTTTGACAAAAGTGGAAAGGCTATACCCTTCCCACTTTTTCATTTTTGACCAAATTTCAAATTTGGCTTAAAATACATGATTTAGATTCAGAATTGAATGAAAATCACGGAAATCAGGTTTATTTTTCTATTGGTCTTATAGTTTTTCATTTACATGTTAAAAACCATAAATGAAGTTGGTGCGCTAACAGTTTCGTTAATTTTTTAAACGGCTAGTCTAAAGAGAAAACCAATGACTAAATCGAAATCAGCGTTCAATTTCGATTATACCGTCTGATTTCTGGAGAATTTCAAGAGATGTCATTTTTGGCCGATTTTGACAAAAGTGGAAAGGCTATACCCTTCCCACTTTTTCATTTTTGACCAAATTTCAAATTTGGCTTAAAATACATGATTTAGATTCAGAATTGAATGAAAATCACGGAAATCAGGTTTATTTTTCTATTGGTCTTATAGTTTTTCATTTACATGTTAAAAACCATAAATGAAGTTGGTGCGCTAACAGTTTCGTTAATTTTTTAAACGGCTAGTCTAAAGAGAAAACCAATGACTAAATCGAAATCAGCGTTCAATTTCGATTATACCGTCTGATTTCTGGAGAATTTCAAGAGATGTCATTTTTGGCCGATTTTGACAAAAGTGGAAAGGCTATACCCTTCCCACTTTTTCATTTTTGACCAAATTTCAAATTTGGCTTAAAATACATGATTTAGATTCAGAATTGAATGAAAATCACGGAAATCAGGTTTATTTTTCTATTGGTCTTATAGTTTTTCATTTACATGTTAAAAACCATAAATGAAGTTGGTGCGCTAACAGTTTCGTTAATTTTTTAAACGGCTAGTCTAAAGAGAAAACCAATGACTAAATCGAAATCAGCGTTCAATTTCGATTATACCGTCTGATTTCTGGAGAATTTCAAGAGATGTCATTTTTGGCCGATTTTGACAAAAGTGGAAAGGCTATACCCTTCCCACTTTTTCATTTTTGACCAAATTTCAAATTTGGCTTAAAATACATGATTTAGATTCAGAATTGAATGAAAATCACGGAAATCAGGTTTATTTTTCTATTGGTCTTATAGTTTTTCATTTACATGTTAAAAACCATAAATGAAGTTGGTGCGCTAACAGTTTCGTTAATTTTTTAAACGGCTAGTCTAAAGAGAAAACCAATGACTAAATCGAAATCAGCGTTCAATTTCGATTATACCGTCTGATTTCTGGAGAATTTCAAGAGATGTCATTTTTGGCCGATTTTGACAAAAGTGGAAAGGCTATACCCTTCCCACTTTTTCATTTTTGACCAAATTTCAAATTTGGCTTAAAATACATGATTTAGATTCAGAATTGAATGAAAATCACGGAAATCAGGTTTATTTTTCTATTGGTCTTATAGTTTTTCATTTACATGTTAAAAACCATAAATGAAGTTGGTGCGCTAACAGTTTCGTTAATTTTTTAAACGGCTAGTCTAAAGAGAAAACCAATGACTAAATCGAAATCAGCGTTCAATTTCGATTATACCGTCTGATTTCTGGAGAATTTCAAGAGATGTCATTTTTGGCCGATTTTGACAAAAGTGGAAAGGCTATACCCTTCCCACTTTTTCATTTTTGACCAAATTTCAAATTTGGCTTAAAATACATGATTTAGATTCAGAATTGAATGAAAATCACGGAAATCAGGTTTATTTTTCTATTGGTCTTATAGTTTTTCATTTACATGTTAAAAACCATAAATGAAGTTGGTGCGCTAACAGTTTCGTTAAATTTTTTAAACGGCTAGTCTAAAGAGAAAACCAATGACTAAATCGAAATCAGCGTTCAATTTCGATTATACCGTCTGATTTCTGGAGAATTTCAAGAGATGTCATTTTTGGCCGATTTTGACAAAAGTGGAAAGGCTATACCCTTCCCACTTTTTCATTTTTGACCAAATTTCAAATTTGGCTTAAAATACATGATTTAGATTCAGAATTGAATGAAAATCACGGAAATCAGGTTTATTTTTCTATTGGTCTTATAGTTTTTCATTTACATGTTAAAAACCATAAATGAAGTTGGTGCGCTAACAGTTTCGTTAATTTTTTAAACGGCTAGTCTAAAGAGAAAACCAATGACTAAATCGAAATCAGCGTTCAATTTCGATTATACCGTCTGATTTCTGGAGAATTTCAAGAGATGTCATTTTTGGCCGATTTTGACAAAAGTGGAAAGGCTATACCCTTCCCACTTTTTCATTTTTGACCAAATTTCAAATTTGGCTTAAAATACATGATTTAGATTCAGAATTGAATGAAAATCACGGAAATCAGGTTTATTTTTCTATTGGTCTTATAGTTTTTCATTTACATGTTAAAAACCATAAATGAAGTTGGTGCGCTAACAGTTTCGTTAATTTTTTAAACGGCTAGTCTAAAGAGAAAACCAATGACTAAATCGAAATCAGCGTTCAATTTCGATTATACCGTCTAATTTCTGGAGAATTTCAAGAGATGTCATTTTTGGCCGATTTTGACAAAAGTGGAAAGGCTATACCCTTCCCACTTTTTCATTTTTGACCAAATTTCAAATTTGGCTTAAAATACATGATTTAGATTCAGAATTGAATGAAAATCACGGAAATCAGGTTTATTTTTCTATTGGTCTTATAGTTTTTCATTTACATGTTAAAAACCATAAATGAAGTTGGTGCGCTAACAGTTTCGTTAATTTTTTAAACGGCTAGTCTAAAGAGAAAACCAATGACTAAATCGAAATCAGCGTTCAATTTCGATTATACCGTCTGATTTCTGGAGAATTTCAAGAGATGTCATTTTTGGCCGATTTTGACAAAAGTGGAAAGGCTATACCCTTCCCACTTTTTCATTTTTGACCAAATTTCAAATTTGGCTTAAAATACATGATTAAGATTCAGAATTGAATGAAAATCACGGAAATCAGGTTTATTTTTCTATTGGTCTTATAGTTTTTCATTTACATGTTAAAAACCATAAATGAAGTTGGTGCGCTAACAGTTTCGTTAATTTTTTAAACGGCTAGTCTAAAGAGAAAACCAATGACTAAATCGAAATCAGCGTTCAATTTCGATTATACCGTCTGATTTCTGGAGAATTTCAAGAGATGTCATTTTTGGCCGATTTTGACAAAAGTGGAAAGGCTATACCCTTCCCACTTTTTCATTTTTGACCAAATTTCAAATTTGGCTTAAAATACATGATTTAGATTCAGAATTGAATGAAAATCACGGAAATCAGGTTTATTTTTCTATTGGTCTTATAGTTTTTCATTTACATGTTAAAAACCATAAATGAAGTTGGTGCGCTAACAGTTTCGTTAATTTTTTAAACGGCTAGTCTAAAGAGAAAACCAATGACTAAATCGAAATCAGCGTTCAATTTCGATTATACCGTCTGATTTCTGGAGAATTTCAAGAGATGTCATTTTTGGCCGATTTTGACAAAAGTGGAAAGGCTATACCCTTCCCACTTTTTCATTTTTGACCAAATTTCAAATTTGGCTTAAAATACATGATTAAGATTCAGAATTGAATGAAAATCACGGAAATCAGGTTTATTTTTCTATTGGTCTTATAGTTTTTCATTTACATGTTAAAAACCATAAATGAAGTTGGTGCGCTAACAGTTTCGTAAATTTTTTAAACGGCTAGTCTAAAGAGAAAACCAATGACTAAATCGAAATCAGCGTTCAATTTCGATTATACCGTCTGATTTCTGGAGAATTTCAAGAGATGTCATTTTTGGCCGATTTTGACAAAAGTGGAAAGGCTATACCCTTCCCACTTTTTCATTTTTGACCAAATTTCAAATTTGGCATAAAATACATGATTTAGATTCAGAATTGAATGAAAATCACGGAAATCAGGTTTATTGTTCTATTGGTCTTATAGTTTTTCATTTACATGTTAAAAACCATAAATGAAGTTGGTGCGCTAACAGTTTCGTAAATTTTTTAAACGGCTAGTCTAAAGAGAAAACCAATGACTAAATCGAAATCAGCGTTCAATTTCGATTATACCGTCTAATTTTTGGAGAATTTCAAGAGATGTCATTTTTGGCCGATTTTGAGAAAAGTGGAAAGGCTATACCCTTCCCACTTTTTCATTTTTTACCAAATTTCAAATTTGGCTTAAAATACATGATTTAGATTCAGAATTGAATGAAAATCACGGAAATCAGGTTTATTTTTCTATTGGTCTTATAGTTTTTCATTTACATGTTAAAAACCATAAATGAAGTTGGTGCGCTAACAGTTTCGTTAATTTTTTAAACGGCTAGTCTAAAGAGAAAACCAATGACTAAATCGAAATCAGCGTTCAATTTCGATTATACCGTCTGATTTCTGGAGAATTTCAAGAGATGTCATTTTTGGCCGATTTTGACAAAAGTGGAAAGGCTATACCCTTCCCACTTTTTCATTTTTGACCAAATTTCAAATTTGGCTTAAAATACATGATTTAGATTCAGAATTGAATGAAAATCACGGAAATCAGGTTTATTTTTCTATTGGTCTTATAGTTTTTCATTTACATGTTAAAAACCATAAATGAAGTTGGTGCGCTAACAGTTTCGTTAATTTTTTAAACGGCTAGTCTAAAGAGAAAACCAATGACTAAATCGAAATCAGCGTTCAATTTCGATTATACCGTCTGATTTCTGGAGAATTTCAAGAGATGTCATTTTTGGCCGATTTTGACAAAAGTGGAAAGGCTATACCCTTCCCACTTTTTCATTTTTGACCAAATTTCAAATTTGGCATAAAATACATGATTTAGATTCAGAATTGAATGAAAATCACGGAAATCAGGTTTATTGTTCTATTGGTCTTATAGTTTTTCATTTACATGTTAAAAACCATAAATGAAGTTGGTGCGCTAACAGTTTCGTAAATTTTTTAAACGGCTAGTCTAAAGAGAAAACCAATGACTAAATCGAAATCAGCGTTCAATTTCGATTATACCGTCTAATTTTTGGAGAATTTCAAGAGATGTCATTTTTGGCCGATTTTGAGAAAAGTGGAAAGGCTATACCCTTCCCACTTTTTCATTTTTTACCAAATTTCAAATTTGGCTTAAAATACATGATTTAGATTCAGAATTGAATGAAAATCACGGAAATCAGGTTTATTTTTCTATTGGTCTTATAGTTTTTCATTTACATGTTAAAAACCATAAATGAAGTTGGTGCGCTAACAGTTTCGTTAATTTTTTAAACGGCTAGTCTAAAGAGAAAACCAATGACTAAATCGAAATCAGCGTTCAATTTCGATTATACCGTCTGATTTCTGGAGAATTTCAAGAGATGTCATTTTTGGCCGATTTTGACAAAAGTGGAAAGGCTATCATACCCTTCCCACTTTTTCATTTTTGACCAAATTTCAAATTTGGCTTAAAATACATGATTTAGATTCAGAATTGAATGAAAATCACGGAAATCAGGTTTATTTTTCTATTGGTCTTATAGTTTTTCATTTACATGTTAAAAACCATAAATGAAGTTGGTGCGCTAACAGTTTCGTAAATTTTTTAAACGGCTAGTCTAAAGAGAAAACCAATGACTAAATCGAAATCAGCGTTCAATTTCGATTATACCGTCTGATTTCTGGAGAATTTCAAGAGATGTCATTTTTGGCCGATTTTGACAAAAGTGGAAAGGCTATACCCTTCCCACTTTTTCATTTTTGACCAAATTTCAAATTTGGCTTAAAATACATGATTTAGATTCAGAATTGAATGAAAATCACGGAAATCAGGTTTATTTTTCTATTGGTCTTATAGTTTTTCATTTACATGTTAAAAACCATAAATGAAGTTGGTGCGCTAACAGTTTCGTTAATTTTTTAAACGGCTAGTCTAAAGAGAAAACCAATGACTAAATTGAAATCAGCGTTCAATTTCGATTATACCGTATGATTTCTGGAGAATTTCAAGAGATGTCATTTTTGGCCGATTTTGACAAAAGTGGAAAGGAAACCGCTTGCTCTTCCGGCAAAACAGACTCCGTATACATGTCCTATGAGGCGTGCGCTGATCATCAACGCCTTCATCCCGCCTTCCCACTTTTGTCAAAATCGGCCAAAAATGACATCTCTTGAAATTCTCCAAAAATCAGACGGCATAATCGAAATTGAACGCTGATTTCAATTTAGTCATTGGTTTTCTCTTTAGACTAGACGGAATCACTTTGCCTCATTATTCACCTGTTCTTGTAGCAAAAACATAAAAATACTGGATCTTGGCATGTAGGTAAAACTTTTTATTATTACCTAGGCAACCATATGTATGCTGCTGAATCTTCAAATCAATGTAAAACTCGGTAAATTCAGTGCAACTTCCAACTTATTAAGAGCCCACAGTTTGCCACAAGCTAACAGCCAGCATGACCGCATGACCGCATGGCCAACAAGACCATGACAAGACTAACTTCTTCTGCTACTACGTTTAACGTTGTGCTTTTTACCCGGGAGAAGTAAAAATTTTTAGCTAATTTTAATTTTAATGGCAGAGGTGAAACTTTATAGCATTTTCATTTCAGACGATTAAACTGTGTATTCTCATGTGGTATTTATTTATAATAATATAAGAAAAGGAAGTGATAAAATCCAAGAAATTTCAAGAAATATTTCGTTTAATCCCGAGAAGCATACTTCCAATAGTTCCGCCAAAATGAAGTTGCTGTGTCGAAAGAAGGATCCCACATTCCAGTGTATTCCGAAAATGCTGACGGTAGTGTGAAAGTAGGACCAGAGTACGTCGACCATGGGTAAGCAAGTACGGCACCGGAAGGACCAGGATAACCAGGGAAGCCAGGTCGACCTCGAGGTCCAACAGGGCCCCGATATCCTGGAGCACCGGGATCGCCTTTAGGTCCGACTGGGCCTATAGCTCCAGGGCTACCATGATTTCCAGGATTGCCGGCTTTACCTTCAGGTCCAACAGGTCCTGGACCTCCAGGATAGCCACGAGGTCCTGCAGAACCTGGGAGACCATCTTTTCCTGGCTCGCCATCTTCTCCCGAATCACCTTTTTACATAATTGTTTGAATTTTCACAAAATCAATGGTATTTAATCGGAGTTAACTAATTATCTAGAATTATCTTTACCTTTTTCACCTGAAGCACCACGAAGTCCGTCGTTGCCAGGCTTACCAGGAGCACCAGGGGCTCCATCTTTGCCAGGAACGGAATAGCCTGGTGGGCCAATCGGACCTTTCGGACCCGGAGGACCAGCAACATAGCTCGGTGAACCGGGTGATCCATCTTTCCCTGGAATTCCAGCGGGTCCTTGAAGTCCAGTCTCTCCTTTCTGCCCAGCTTTGCCTGGAAAACCATCTAGTCCAGGCTTGCCGGGATATCCTTGGAGCCCTATAGGGCCTTGTGGACCAACGGGGCCGGGTTGGCCCACTGCTCCATCTTTGCCAGGTTGTCCCGGTAGGCCTGGGGGTCCGACAACCTTAGAATGGACAGTATAGCCTGGTGATCCTGGTTCGCCTTTAGGTCCTTGGGGCCCAGGATATCCGTCTTTGCCTGGGGCTCCAGGTAGGCCAGAATAGACATTTTTGCCAGGCTCTCCGTTCTCGCCTTTGCTACCAGGTTCTCCCTTCTCTCCGTCATCGCCCTGTTCGCCTTTCTCTCCTGGAGCACCATGTTTGCCATCTTTACCAGCTGGACCAGGCGCTCCAT
Source organism: Daphnia magna (assembly GCF_020631705.1). NCBI lineage: Eukaryota > Metazoa > Arthropoda > Branchiopoda > Diplostraca > Daphniidae > Daphnia > Daphnia magna. Next base: position 100,792 of record NC_059186.1, on the reverse strand, counting down.
GTTTGCCAGGAGCTCCTGGGGCTCCAGTATCTCCTTTAGATCCAGGATATCCAGGAGTGCCCGGAGGACCAGCAGGACCCTTCAACCATGGAAGATGGTCGTACAAGCTCTCCCATTGCTTCTGAATGTTTTCGTTGTTTTTGTAGGTAGTTGCCGTGGTTCCGTACGGGTTTAGAGAAGCCCACTGCTTCTTGGTGATGGGAAGCTGACCACTGTTGTTTGTTTTGTATTGTGGAGTAGCAAAAGCAAAGACTGCAAAAAGTAGAATAATGGCCTGTCGATCGCGAACATAATAAAATCGGTGTAATGTTTTTAATCATTTGCTTTCTTAATTTTTAAATTTCAGAAGGATGACAGAATGTCAAAGTTTACCGGAGCTCGCATTTTCCCTTCCTACTGGGTTAGTTTCAGTTGAAGAAACTCAGTGCACTCGAAATTACCTGAAAAGCGCGTAGACCATATCGTGTAACAAATGGATAGGTTACAGAGGGCTAATGAGACATTAATTACTTCTAAAAGATGTGGTTACCTTGTCTTGTTTAGAGACACCTTGTTGTTCAATTGCATCGGTCTTAGCACTGTTTTTTTACTCCAGAGTACATTCTTTTAAATACCTGGATTCTAGTGCAGAAAAGGGGAGGTGATTATTAAAAAAAAAAGAAAGTTTCTTCTTTTACCTGTGAAATGTTTCAGCATCTCCAAAGAGAATGTTTCTCTTACGCATTGCACCTGGGGTAAAACTTTTTCTAGTAAATCGAATTTCGTACGACAAATGAAATGACATTTAAATTTTAATCTAACAAGGCATTAACAATTCGTTTTTCATCATTTGAACAAAATACCGATAATAAAAAGCAAGTACCCATCCGAAAATAAGCATTCTTTTACGTAGCACTTTTCAACATCGGTATTCGAGACACGGAACAGTGATAAGCTCAGCCATCTACAGTATTTTTATTTTTCAAAAAGAAACGAATGTTTGGGCATCATCTACAGTGTCTACGGTAAATTTACAGGGTTAACTTACCATTGAAGATGAAATATATTTAACATTGATCAGCCATTTTCTAAGTTTTTATAAGTGACCCTATTCCACAATTGTCTATTTGCATTCACAAATCTCTTTTTCAACTCCCAGAGCAATTTATTTCTAGGAAAAGGCATTGGATTTGTTGCCAAGAGAACTTCATCATTTCAGACACTTGAACATGTGGTACTCGGTCACTACGACATCTGTGTATCGACGTTTAACCAACTCGTTTTCGACGTTTGGCTACTTGTTAAAACTTGGGCAAACCCTAGAGGTAAAATAGAGCCTCAGATAGAAAGCAATTAAAAAAAGTAAAATTTGATACGTGGTGGTGGTTCCTATTGATGTACTAAAGATTGGTTTAGTCATTCAGACTTTTTCATTATTATATGCTAATAGCAAATTACGCAACATCCAAAATTGAACGAAGTTGCAGTCTAAAGATGGAAAGTGATGAAACGTGACAAACGAGGTTGTTGGGCAGATCGAATCTGGCAATTTAGCGAACTCGGTTCTTTTTCATGATGTGATATTATGCAATAATGGTAGCACTCTGTACTGCTAGCGGGTCCCGTTTCACAGCATAAAACAGAAACGATGAAAGTAAATTTCCTGCAGGAAAACTCGACAGAAAGCCAGAAAAATTGGGGGAAAAAAACTAAATCTTCTTTTTGAACTTTAAACGTGAAATCCGTGCACAATTCTATGGATGCTTGCTTCAGGCTGATGTGGCAATAGCATAATCATGTACACAACTTTCGAAATCAAAATGTGTATCAAAGGCTTCGGGTTAAATACTAATTCGCCTTGGATCTGCGTAATAACGTGTCTAAAGGAAGATAGATTACGTGAGTAAGCTTTAGCATCCTAGAGCTAGGGCGTCGTGCCGCCAAATAACAGGTTCTCTGGAACAATTGCTTTCCAGTTCAAGACATCTGAAGTGGTCAAATTCGATTTTTTTTTTTTTTTTTTTTTTAATTCAAATAAACACCAAGTTTACTTTAGAAATAATTTTGAAAAAGGGAACCTTTTTACCCTGCTGAGTTGCGGTATTGTTCTTCATACACCAATTAATTGGTTGTACTGGGAAATAAACTGCAAAAGTTCAACATCAATCGTTGTTTCGAAAAAAATTTATACTCGAAATAGTAAAACAAACTTTCTCCTCCCACCTATATTTAATCTACAGTATATTGCAAGAATGTTACCCCTTCAATTAAACTGCATTAGATATTAAGTACGACCATAGAAACTAGACGAGTGGTTACGATGAAGACTTACTAAATATTTTTGCATGTGTGACAAACGATGGGCCTCTACTCTCTCTCTTTCCTAAAGATATTTCAGTTAAGTAATAGATTAATGTAAAGATAAATTGTACTTGAATGTTTCCTCACCAAATTTCCACTCTCCACCACTTCCAACGCAGAATTACATTAAGGCCTTGAAAAAATTACGAAGTTCAGCAGCTTCTTTCCTCATGTCATCCTCTTCACGCCAATCAATTTTGGGACCTTTGTCGTGATTTTTCAGCTCGACATAAACCTGGTCGTTTTCCTTGAAATCGTTTGGGCGTCGGGGCAATATGTGTACATGCACGTGCTGTATGGTCACCAGAAAAAAAATTTAACGCAAAAGAAAATTTTAGTTTGGAACAATGAGCCAGCAAAAAAAATTTTAATAAACAAATAAAAATAAAAAAATGTTACGCCCTAACCTGAATACTTTGCCCAGCATCAGGACCGTCTTGAATGTCAACATTGGAGGAAGACACGCCGTGGAAAAGCTCCATGCCGCGCTGAACTCTCTGTGACGTCAAGAACAAATCGGCCAATTCATCTGCCTTCATGTCTGGTATTCTTTTGGATGGCTTTAAAGGGATAACCAGCACGTCTGGATGCAAAAAAATGAATCAAAAATGAATAAATTTAATTGAATTCAATACAATAAAGAGAGGAAAAGATACAATATCTTACGTCCGGGAACGACACACTTCCGGTTGACAAAAGCCACAGAGTGTCGACTTTGGTAGAAAACTGCCCAACCTCTAACAGTAACCTGTCCAAATACGAATACCGCATCCTCCTCAGGTAAAGAGAGAGGTAAAGACGGGGACACGCAGGTAGGTTGATGGTAGATTTCATGCCGACGGTGGGTAAAAACGGGCATTTCGCGTCGCACTTTATTCAGGTATTCTAAATCTATCATAGCCAAAGCCAAGCTTGTCCCTTCTCGGCATTGAGCTATCACTGTTCCCCAAGGATCAATAACCTGACAAAACAATAAATTTAGACCTGAATTGTAGGTATGGGTAAAAGGAAAAAGTTCGGTAGATATACGTACCATGGCATGTCCGTAGGATGAGCGCTTGCTATTGTGAATACCTGTCTGGGCAGCGGCGACGACATAGCATTGTGTCTCAATGGCTCGAGCCCTCAACAGGGTTTCCCAGTGGGCCAGGCCGGTAGCCACCGTAAAAGCTGATGGATAAGTAATGATGTCGGCTCCCATGTGGGCTAGTGACAGACTGAATTCAGGAAATCTAACATCGTAACACTAAAGAATTTGGTTGTGACTGAGTCTGTCGATGGAAAAAGGCGCCAAAGAAATACTTACAATTCCCAAACCGATCTTGCCGACGGGCGACTCAACAAGTAAGGCAACAGATCCTCCTTTCTCAATATAGTCAGACTCTTTCAATTTGATTTTCTTCTCCGGAATTTCGACGTCGAAAAGATGTGTCTTGTCGTAACGTCCAGCTATTTTCCCATCTGAATCAATTACTAAATGGGTGTTGTACATTTTACCACCTAAACTGCACTAAGCCAAACAATTTGCAATTGTGGTATTTTACTAGTACAAAGTAACAAAAATGTTTTTTTTACTCTATTGTGGAATCCACCTATAGAAATCCAGATGTGATTTTGCACTGCAAGTTCGCAGTAGCTCTTGATTAATGGTCCGTCTATATTCTCGGCCAACTCCAATGACTGGGCATGTGATTCAGCTATATAGTCACATGCCTCTGGTAGGAAAATTACCTAGTGAAAATGTTTGATCAATGAATATGTCTGGTTTGATTTATTATTTATTGAGTACTTTTGCACCAAGGGTACTGGCTTCTTGGATTTGTTTCTTGGTAATGGCAAAATTTTCTGCCTTATCTGATGTTGCTGTCATTTGTGCAATTGCAACTAAAGATTGTTTCACTACATGAAATGAAATTTTTAGACACATACGAGTCATAAAGAAATTATAGTTTAGCAGATTTTCATTACTTGAATCGATCATTTTGACAGTGGTTGAATACGTTCTTTGAAACGAAACTGACAAAGCGCTGGTTGCACTGTTGTTACGAGCAGAAAATATTAAAAGGGCACTAGTCTGATTTGTAACAAGACTCAACTGTTTAGGAAATATGCATCTACAAAATAAATGCATGGATAAATTGAGAATAAATTTGTTTCTTTCTCAGCAAATGCAACCGTGACGACAAGATGTTTACCTTTAGATAGGCCATCTGCTGGAAATTTTTGAAGTCTTTCAGAAAGAATAGAAAAAATATATGGTCGCCACCACGTGTTTTGAGTTATTCCAGTACTTCCACATTTCTCTTGACGTTCAAAATGGAAGTAGTAATTAAACGGGAACTGACCGAAGATGCATTAAAAAGTCGCTTGGGAACGTGTCAAAAATGTGGTGCGCATGAAGCAAGATACACCTGTCCTCGCTGTGAATTCCGATCATGTTGCTTGCAATGTGTTAATCTCCATAAAAAAGAATTTGATTGCAATGGAATTCGAGACAAAACTCGATTCAAACCCGTGTCACAATTTACAGAACTAGATCTGCTGAGCGGTAAGAGAAAGAAATTACCCGCGTTATGCCTAACTGACTTATTTTGTTACTGTAGATTATCGTCTATTGGAAGAAGCAGGCCGATCTGTTGAAGCCTACAACAGAGATGTCATCAAAAGAAATACTAGAATGAATAAGGAGCTGCCAACGGTATTTTTAAAGCTACCAATCAACGTCATTAATTTGAGATAACAAAAACTTTTAACAACAGCATCTCCATCGTTTAAGGTGTGCTGCAGCCCAGCGTGGTATCACTCTTAGATTTCTACCCCCAAATTTCACCCGCCACAAGTTCAACACTACCTACCTTGACTGGAAATCAAAGAAAATTGATTGGAAAGTGGAGTGGAAGTTTACCTGGATTGATGTAAATACTGTTGAAAATCGGTAACTATAAACATTTCATCATATAATCTGTACTCACAAAAAGAGCATGAAGTTTTAATTCTCATTAAATATAGAGTTTCAGAAAATGAGAATCTGCATAATGTTTTCAAAAAAACTATAGAAGCCAATCCTAAGTATCTGTCATTAAGTGAAGCTGAATTTAAGAATGTGCATATATTCCTTGCAGCAGAGCATTCACCAGGTCAAAATGGAAGGTACTGGTTTTTGGTTCTAGCATCGATTTATAACTTAAGCGACTATTTTCTGCTTAATTTCCAGGTTTCACCAAATTAGTCTGGACAAAACTTTGTCAGACAATCTCAAGGGAACTGTTATTGTTGAACATCCCATCTTCCACGTTGTATTAGACCCACAAGATCGATACCCCTTGATCGGTACTCCACTCAGAGTCCGAGAGCCAAGGATAAAATGCAAAAAGGAGCCCTCTCCCCACGGCGACAATGATGAATCATCTGGCAAAAAGCAAAAATTAACATTTTTTGACGTCTCAGATGGGGAAGAACAGAGTGATTCGTAATGAGGAATACTTATTCCGTTTCGTGTTTGTTTATTCGAGTACAAGATGGGACACTAAAGATCGAAGTTTGCCAATGGTTCATACTCGATAGAGAACAGAAAGAGACCAACAAGAAAAACCACCACCTTCATCCCGTTTAACTTTCGTAAATAACTGTTTCGACACTACAAGCTGAACAACAGTGAATAACGCAGGGATGAAAATGTGATTGTTAAATCCAAGTAAAATTGTGAAATAGAGGAGATTGTCCCGTAAAGCTAAAAGCTAATCCTTACGTTTTTAAAATACGATAATAAGCAAGAAACGGGCAATCAAACTTCGTTTCTCTCACCAAGTTGCCAAACAGAAAACACTATACAATGCACAGATACACAACTGAAGTGGTTCGAACGTGACAAGACCAGTTCTAAGTTTCTGCTGGCGCTTCCAGCATTTCGAGAAGAAAGGATTCAATAGGTGTGTCTCCAATTAGTTTGAAAAAGAACAGGTGCTCGAGACATTTGAGGCCGATAGAACGAAGAGCAGGAAGACGTAGAAGTAGTTTCGCGAAACGGCCTGGCTCATCGGCATAATTGGTTCGGGTGTATTCTTCCAACGTGGCGTACACTTTTTCACGTAGAGCTTCCACTTGCGACACAGACTTTAGTCCTTTGGGATCTGGTAAATATTGATTTTTATTTTTTTCGCTCTAAGAAGGGACGTGACTGATTTGTACCTGGATTGAACAAGATGATGGCTCTCAAACAACCGAGTTCTGCCAGATCAAGCTTCATTTCTCTCATCTTGGAAACGAGCTCTGTTAGAACGCGGTCAAAGATCGATCCTACGCCAGCCTGGTGAGCCGAGTTCCTAAACGATGAATTGAATTTCATGAACTTCCTTCTTTGAAATAGAAGTCTAAGTTAAGCTTTAAAACAATATAACACTATTGGTTTACGTTAATCCCTAAACCAGGGAGGGGCCCGGCCAAACAATAACACAAAGTAAACTAACCGGTGGATAACGAGGCCAGTAGCGAGGACGATACCATCCTTGACTCCAACAGAGCGATGAGAGAACGCGGCAATCAAGAGTTCATTCCAACCTGTTATTTTAGACCATCAAAAAATTAAGTTAATTCATTTATTTTTGATAAACTGCTTTTGCGTATTAGAAATAATATTACCGGCTCGAAGAAGAACGACTTGGTCATCGAGGGGCAATTCCGTAAAATGGGGGATGTGCTTGGCCCATTCAACCAACTGGAAAAGTTGTTTATCTGTGGCGGCACATATATTGCCTAAAGCGGCAGTGGCGGAATTCACCTGGGGCTCGTCCTTGCACTCGACACGTTTCTCCGCTTCCAGAACTCGATCGATGGGCATGTCACCTTGTCCGCCTAAAAAACCAAAATCTCGTTTATCACATCTGCTACATACTTCTGCACCTCAGTATCACTTAAACACACCACTTGTAGCATCCATATCCATTTCTCCTTTTTCTTTGTTGCGTTGTCTTTCTTCCTGGACGGCTTCTCGCTTCATGCCCATCTGCAGGCATTTCTGGTAACGACAATATTGGCACCGATTTCTCTGGCGTTTGTCAATCAAGCACTGACGATCTTCACGGCAAGCATACGTCAAATCTTTCCTGACTGTCCTCTTAAAAAACCCTTTACATCCTGTTAGAAAATAAAAAAATAATTAACAATTCCAAAATGATAACAAAGAAACTTATTATTAATTAGGAGTACCTTCGCAGCTGTACACCCCATAATGTTTACCACTTGCTCTGTCACCACATATGCTGCACAGGTGCTTGGAGTTGCTGAGTGGGTGGTTAGGTGGATAATGTCCAGACTTGGAGCCATTGGAATTGTTTAAGTAACCCGAGTGGCCTATGGTGAAGGACGGCTGAGGCAAACTGAAACCCAATCCAGACCTATCATCATCAGATGATCTTTGTTGGTGATTCAATATCATGAGTGAATGTAAGTAGAACCTTGGACTGGTGGGGCTGTTTCCTCCTCCCACACTCCCAGGGCTGAAGCCAGCCATCAATGTGGCCGTGTCAGGTTTCATGTCGATCGGCGACTGAGGTCCTAGGCTCGACATGGTTCAATCTATCAGAGAAAAAAACACATTTCAATCGATTCCTAAACAATTATATAGTGGCTCGCGCACTCTCACCTATTAGGTTGTCACCTTAAGGGGAAGAAACACTTTCACTACTACGACCTCGATTTCCTTTGATCGATCAAAGATACTTAAAATTCTGCAATCTGTTACCAAGTTAAAATGAAATTCCAAAAAGAGATGTATAAAGATATCGAAATTGTGGTGTAGAGTGAAATCTAAACGTCTGTTTACGAAATGAGGTTAAATTGACGAACATCGGGTGGTCACACGTATTGGGAACTTGCCTCCATGGCGGTCCGACTGTATCTGGCTGTAGACAACCAGCGCCATTGGCGGCCGACGAAGAGCTCCTAACAAAAAAGTTTTGGTTTACTAATAATGTCTAGCGCTCGAGGCTGCGCCATCTGCTAGTACGACGAGAGTGAAAGTTGCGTCGCGTCAAAAGGTGAAAAATATATAATATTTATAAATGCAGCTGAGCGGCGAAATTTTCTGAATTCTAGTATACTTTTTTAAAAATGTAATACTAAAGTAACTTAATCATAAGCTTTAATAAGCTTGATACATGTATTCTGAACATTGCAGCTTTACTAGAAAAACAACGCGACGCATGACTGAATCACGCAAGGAAGGCCTTGAAAGTTTTCAAGGCCGCGGCGGCTTCAAGTCACGCTGGCATAGGCTGGCTACACTATTTATGTTCTTTCACCGTCGTTTTCCACTCCCGCTTATACAATATGAAAAACTGTACCATGCAAACAGGGTGAGATTACGACGCTTTTCGTTTTCTTTGGTAAAAAGCGTCAGCCAAGCGACGAGAAAGGTTGAACAACCTTCACAACAATTCCGTACCAGATGTTGAGCCACAGGAAGTTCTCAGGCTTTTTTTTTATAGACGCAGTGATTGTTATTCAGCCCTTGCTGCGTTCGCTCTATTTTCAACTCTTTTCACAGATTTATCACCCAAAATAGTTTTTCGTAATTGGCTAATGCGTAGCAAGATCACAAAGATGGGCATTGACAACCCATATTCTTCAACAAATTAATTATTCTAAATCTTTAAAACATTGTCTTCTTCTTTCCAATAGCATTTCGACTAAATGTTAGGACTTTTAATTTTTAAAGAAAAATGAGGGAAGGCGTTAATTGTTGGATACGATATTCATTCGTTCCAACTGAGTAGTCTGGAAATGGTGCCCAATTAGTAAACGGTTGATGTACCCAAATGGTTGTACTGTTCTGGTAGGAATAATCGGACGGGTGCAATAGTATTTTTCTCCCGATTACATCGTTCACCCACATATTTTATGTCACTACCTTTTCATTTGGAACTATACAATGTAATTACTGGCCTAAATAGATTCACAAAGTAGGTCTTACGGTTACGATGGTTGCTGTCTTGCTGAACAAAACTAACCATCCATTTTAAAATGCTGTGACACCTATCGACAGCTCAATAAAGTACAATTTTTGAGAAAGTGAAATACAATTTATAAATACTACAGAGCATCTAACTTATAAAAAAGGCGCTCAACTGAAAAAATTCAAATAAGAAGGTAGCTTAAATAAGAAGGTAGCTTAAAATTCAAAAAATTAAATCAATTTTTAATCAAAGTATTTACCTTTTGGGATGGCACAGTGATGGCGCTAGTGAAATGCAGGTTAAACAAATGATTTTATTTGTCAAATGTATACATATACATAACCGTTGAAGCAGACAACCAATATTATTTTTGGTTAGGCAAATGAACAAACGTCTTAATTTTAACGAGGTTTTCGGTTTCCGTTCATTAGCGTGGGTAGGTTCCAACTTCCAATTTCCTGTTCCAGGCATTCCAAGTAATCGCCTCGGTTGAGTTATAGGAAAACAGTCATGGTAAGGTAGGGGGAGGATTAGGGCCAACAAGGAAAGTTTAAGAGTATAATATATTTCCTTTTTTTTCTTTTCTATAGAAACGACGTTTAGCTGCATTGAAATACGTCTGTGGCAGTTCCATGTGTGATTCGTGTGTTATTTTCGTAAAGTAGATGACTGTTGGCAAAAGTAATATTAAAGTGGTAAATTCTTTTGTGTTTACATTCCATATTTTCATTTTCATTTGCCAGAATCACATCTATCCATGAGGCTTATGAGAACAACATGGAGGCTCAGGCGGAAATTCAGTGCACTACCAGCCAAATGTGTTGCTCTAACAATAGTATCGCTGGTGATAATCTGCGTTACAGTTGTCCTATACCACATGGGTGCATTCACCCATTTCCTAGAGAAGGATTACTATACAGAGTTCTCATACCCTTTGCAAGGTAATCTTCAACCTCTAGTCAAGGAGCTGATAGTGGGAAACGAACCACCCATCAAGCCAATTAATGTGTTCAACTACAGTTACCTGAAATTATGCCATGACAAGTGCTCCAGTAATGCAAATCTAAAACTTCTATTTGTGGTCAAATCGGCTTTACATAATTTTGAACAGCGCCAAGCCATAAGACAAACATGGGGCAATCAATTGCACCTCTCACATGTTGAAGTTCGACGTATATTTTTACTGGGCACGGGTTTCGATCCTGAAATTCAAAGGAAAGTGGATGAAGAAGACAGATTGCACGAGGATATTGTGCAAGCCGACTTCCACGACGATTACCGTAATAACACGCTGAAGACGATGTCTGGATTCAAATGGGCTGTCGAATACTGCCCATCGGCGAGTTATGTCGTTTTTTCAGACGATGACATGTATATATCAACAAAAAACTTGTTACGTTTCATCCGCAATCCATCCGATTATCCGGAGAAGGAATCGCAACCTTTGGCCGTCAAAGATTTCGAGCATAGAGACAGGTCTCTCAAGGAGGAACCTGCACTAGTGGCCGAAGGTTTAGAAGAAGAGCAAAATGTATTCGGAAATCGCAACGAAGAATCGAAACTTTATGCCGGTTATATCTAAATCTTTTTCATTCAATAACACTTATACTAATATTTTATGGTGGTCTTAGGATACGTTTTCCATTCTCCACCACAACGACATCATTCAAGCAAGTGGTACGTCTCTTTAAAAGAGTATCCATATCATTTGTGGCCGCCATACGTAACCGCTGGTGCCTACGTTGTGTCGCGCTCGGCTTTACTCGATTTGCATTACGGTAGTTTTTACACGAAATATTTCCAATTCGACGATATTTTCCTAGCACTTGTTGCTCTCAAAATCAACATCGAACCCGTCCACTGTTCGGAATTCTACTTTTGGAAGAAAAACTACTCGAAGCTCGGATATAGAGATGTCATCGCCTCTCATGGCTACGGCGATCCCGATGAACTTAGAAGTGTTTGGAATGAACAGAAATCAGCTGGTCATGCCTAAGATGCGGATTATTTTCTTGCCATCAGGTTTTCTATGATAAATTGTGCTTTACGTCCCCTTTGTGGATATTCCTTGTGGGACGTGTTGTAGAAATACGTGCCTTTTCATGTAATGAACTCACTTTCAATTGTGTTTCCGTCAATTCCATACATCATCGTATCATCAGTGATTATATGTACAATATGAAAAAAAAAATAAAGGAAGATATTCTTATTTTCGGATAGCAATCCTTTTCCTGTTATCTCGACTTCACATGACAAAGAATTCCTACACGTGTTATGATCGCGTAAAGGAAACATTTTAAGGTAAATTAAGCGTATACAAACTGTGGCTTATATTGAAATCATGCCTCGGTGGTCGGCTGTGCGTGAGACTCGGTAGTCTGAGTAACATCAGATGGTTGCTGTCCTGTCTGTTCCTCTTGTGCGATGTTTGCTGTTGCAGCCATTTCGTTCGAAATAGGGGTAGGTTCTGAAATATTGGCTTGATGCACCTCGGTAGTCACCTTGTCTGTCACAGGTTCGACGGGCTGCTCTTTTAGCACTGGTTCGCTAGGGGCACTAACAGGTTGATTGGCTGTGATCGATTCGTTGGTCGCCACTTCAGTCGGAGGCGTTGGCGTTTCTGCAGGAATTGCAGGAGCAATAGGTTGTACAGAAGAAACAGGGACATCTTCAACAGGCTGTTGAATCGGCGGTTGATGGGTTTGATAAGAATGTGAGGCAGATTCAGGAGCTGTTACAGCCGCAGTCGGTTCAGGAGCAGCTTTAATTACTGAAGAGACCAACGAAGTTTCAGGTTGAGCACCTTGAAGTACTGGAGGACATGATGGCGGTTCGACCGAAGGATGAATAATGACATTTGATCTCAGTGGCAAAGCGGCATCAGCAACTGAATCGGATTCGGCAACACCTACAGCTACTGGAGCCATTTCCATGTGTGGCGTACCTTCTACTACCGCCGGTTTTTCCTCATTCGACGCCGTTTCTGCCATTGGGACAGGCTCAACCACGGAAGCAGTTTCGACAACTGGAACAGCTGGAGTTTCAACAATAGAGGCTTGCGGTGGAACAAAAGCAGCATGTGAAGGTTCTTGTCTTGGAATTTCATCGACTTTAACAGTCTCAGTCGTGGGAGTCATTTCTTCTGTTTCCATGGGAACTGGCGCAGACGGTGTTTCTTCGACCACTGGTAGAGAGGCAGCAGCTTCTACCGTCTTGGCTTCAGATGACTCAGTAAAAGTCTTAGATGATGGAGGAGCTGCCGTTGCGCATTCTTCTTTAACTTCAGGCGTGGCGACGTCTTCCGTTTCCATGGCTTGTGCAGGAGCAGAGGCTGCAATTGCAGCTGCAGCAGCTGCAGCGATGGCTGCCTCCTTTTCAGCTTGCAACGCAGCCACGGCAGCAGCAGCTTCACGCTGGACAATGAAAAGATGTCACAATAAAGTTTCTACTAATTCAGTTAACACGACTGACAAACATACTTCACGCATAAGTTCATTCTGACGCTCTTTCTCCCTTTCACGTTCCTTCTTGATGATTTCTGTTTGTTGCTCAACCATTTGTTGGAAGGTCTCTTCGTCAATCGGTTTGCGACAGGTGCGAATCAGATCGTCTTGAAAGGCGGAACTCGATTCCACAAATTTGCGTTTCTTCGAATCAAATTTCTCTTCGATTTGCTGCAATTCCGTCTCTAGCTTTTTTTGATGCATCGTCAACGAATGCACCTGTCTTTTCAATACCTGCAAAATTCAACGGTAACGAATTAGCAAAGAAAAAGTCTGAACATGCAAAATGTGTTTTACCTGCATGCGAGCTGTCGTGACGACTGAACGAACATCTGGCACCACGACATCCGAGAAGATTTCGTGAACTAATCTATGATTACGAACATAACGAGCATGAGACACATGCTTAACGGACATGCCGTCGTCAATATCCTCTTCATCCTCTGCCGGCTGGATTTCAATACGTCTATCAGAACATGAACAAATACTGTGGTAATTTAATGAACATTATACTTGAGACAATACGATTAAAACCTGTCATTGAAGCCTGCCTTAGCTGACATGCCTCGTTCGCTAGCCGATTCTTTCTCATCGGCACCCTGCTGAGCCTTGTTCTTGGCAGTGATGTATGCCTGCCGGTAAAAACGGCTGATAAGCAAGTGAAATATTAAATTTAATTCAAATCATTTACCTGATAAGCTGGGGAGTTGTGGTAGGCTTTTAGTGTGCGCTCGTATTCAATCTTCTCCGTTTCGTACTCTTCCACAAACTCCTGTTTATCGCCATCGGGAAGATCGCGCCACATTTGACCGATGATTTTTCCAATCTCCCACAGTTTCAATTCTTGATTTGCTCCCTTCACTTCATCCCAAACTTTTCGAGAGTACCTCATATAGGGCATTAATGGTTTCTCAGGAGCTTTTGGTGGCTTCAAGCTATTGTTTCCAGCCTTTTCAAAAATAAATTGTTTTTTTTTTAATGTATCACTAAAAAAAGAAAAAGATTCTTCTACCACTGCGAACTTGGTTCCAAGTTTCTGTGGGTTGAATTGGGGATGTCCATGAGGATTCATAACAAAGGGATTCTGGTTGCTTGCATCTTTCTAAATATGTTAGAAAAATTTTTGATAATAATATGTGAATTTTTCATAAATCATATTTGCTTAATCACTTACAGACATTCCTTGCGAGCCAGATGCCCTTAAACGTTCTGCATCAAATAGAACAAAGTTTAGTGACAGACATTCACACAAGATGAAAATGAGAAAATAATCATTCTGTCTGCATCAACACAAAAGGATACCTTTGAGAATGTTAAATGATACAGGCATTCCATGGTTGTGATTCATGGCATCTGAAGCATTAGAGAAAATGAAAATGAAAACTAAGAAAAGAATAACGCTCTACATAACAGTGCAAAGCCAGTTTCTAAATCAAACAAAAAGGATAGCAAGTGCCAAAACATGACTAGGAGAAAACGACTAGCAAAGAAACTGAAAATTGTGCAGGAACGCAAAACTACGTGAAACTGAACATTGCCACAACATACGAGATGAACCGGTACTTGGAATAGGAGCTGGTGATGCCATGGCGTTTTGGCGATAATTCTGAGGCAACGCCATTTCAATCCTGCTTCCGAAAGAAATCCTTGTTTAAACGGTAAATAAAATCCTATGCTGGTGCAATTTCCCAATGGAAAAGGAAACAAAATGACACGCAGAACTGCAATTGAAAACAACAAACCGAAGCGTCTTTTAAGACTCCCTTTGTCAAAATGACTACACAGTTAGGAAGCCTCTTCTCATCACAGTCGGAATGTTTCACCCGGAAACTCCAAAAACTAAATATTATCGGCAAATTTTCATACCAAAAGCCCTGATTTGTTTGCTAAATAAAAATGTCACGATACTGTGCCCCGTCCCAAACGACTTGTATTGTAGAATGTGGAGCCAATGTTGATGCGTTGCTAAAGTGCATGGAATTCCGGGAATATTCAAAGGTTGCGAGGAAATCCCTCGCAATAAAACCGGATTTACATGATAAACTATGTTGTATACTGAGTCAATAACAGAAATTGTTGGCAACAGTAGTAGGGCAGTCTATTCTCTTGATGCCCGCTTTTTGTCTACACAGTCCAGTCACGTAAACATCCTCGAATGGAAACATGGGCGTCGTCTGAAAGCATGCTAATAAAGGAAGAACCGAAGTCCCGTGCAAGAAGTAAGCCGACCCATTAAAATATGTAGGATAGTTATTCCAAGGAAATTCTTCGTAGGTTATTTTTCTTGGACCACCTGATTCGTACAATGGATAACATTAGCTTATTTTGCAGACCAGTTCGTTTCAGTCGTTGACCCAAGAAACTTGAAATATCAATACCTTCTCGATTTGTAAGGCTTTCATTGTCTGCCAATACTCCTAACGACAACAGTGGCGATTGAGCGTAGCTCTTCACAATTTGAATCAACTTTGACAAATCAAATTTTACGTCTTCTTCCACTTTGAATATGAAGGTGACTGGGGAACAATTTCTGTTTAACCAGTTAAATACAGCAGCCATTTTAAGTGTCGAATCTCTGTACGACTTTATAACTATGTTTATCTGAACAATATCAGATTCGACATTACTCTCTTCTTCGATTTTTGTTTGCGTCAAAGGGTTGCTTGTTAGTTCCAAGAAAAATCCAAAGCTGATTTTACCAATCACACCCATTTTAGCAGCGATTGCAATTCGTAATTCTTTCCGTATTCGATCCCGTTTTGCAAAACTGTCTGGACTGGATATCACCACAATGAACAAACTTGGTAGACTCGACGAGGTACACGCTGGCATTCTGATGGGGTATCGAAAGGAAAGGACGTCGTTAAGAACTGGACCAAATTCGGGTTTGAGTGGCTTAATGCCTGATAGCGGGAAAAGCCCCAAACGGGCTACATTATATCGATCGTAATTCACAAGGCTTTCATAGGAAGGCTTGTCGTTCTTGATGAAAAATGATGATCCTTTCCAGAAGGAAGCAATGTATTCAATGAATGGAACTTTTTTCAAATTATTCTCTGCTGCTGCATTTTCATCGTTCAGACATTTAGTGTAGTTTAGCATTATCTCTGTCCTGTCTTTATTGCATGTTGCAATTTTGGCATTCAATGTCAAATTCGTATTTTGAGTTTCGTCACGTGTAGTCTCTAGAAGCAGTGTTTTATTTTTGGTCTCAGTTAAACATCCCCCAAGTTGAGAATTGATTTTTGACTTTTCTATATTGCACATTGAAATCTTCTCACTCAGGGAATAATTTAATTTCTGATAATTTTTTATTTCGTCCTCTAATCGCGTTAATTCGTTTTGGCCTTCAGTTAGACATCCAGTCAAGTTGGCTTCCAGTTTTCTCGACTCTACATCACACGTTTCAGCTTCATTCTTATGAAGGAGGCTTAGGTCTTGATATTTCTTGGCGTAAGCCATTGCGCGCTTTAGATTTTCATCGTCCATTATATTTAAACATGCAGTCAGATTGACAACCATTTTCTTATATCCGTTTTCGCAGGTTATCCTTTTCTCGTCTTGGGCATCGCGCAAGTCTTGGCATTGATTGACTTCGGCTTCAAAACGTCCGAATTTGTTTTTCCAGTCGTTAAAACATTCAGTAAAGTTTGATTCTATCTTTGTCTTTTCCGTATCACAGGCCAACTCCTTCACATTGAATGCAGAGTTATTTCTCAGTAGTTGGTCGATCTCAGCTTCCAATAAAGATGTTTTACTTTCGCCTTCACTTAAGCATCCAGTCAAACGGAAATTCGCTTTTCTTTTTTCTGCTTCACAGACGACAATTCTTTCATTTCCAGAGTAATTAGAACTATGGTAATCTTTTATTTCGGCGTTAAACAATGAAATGTTCTTGTTTACTTCGTTCAAACATCCAGTCAAGTTGGATTCAAGTAGCGTGTTTGCTGTATCGCAGCTTGAAAGTTTTTCATTTAACACCGAAAACAAATGTTGGCATTTTTCCAGTTCAGTTTCTAGCGATTGCGTCCAGTTTTTTGTTTGGCACTCGATCAAACTGATTTGCTTATTTTCATTTACAGCTTCACAATCTAAGACTTGCTTGTTTAAAGAACTTTTCAAATTTTTGCAATCTGTCATTTCCGCGACAAAACGTAGTGACTCGTTTTTTCTGTCTGCTAGACAATCGGTGTAATTCGATCTCAATTTTGACTTTTCCACATCGCAGATTGCAATCGCTTCGTTTAACATTGAATTTTGGTTTTGACAGTTTTCCATTTCCGCCTTGAGCAGCAATTCTTTGCTTTCATCTTCACTTAAACACAAAGCCAAGTCGGATTCCAACTTGTTAATCTCCGTTTCAACGGCTGCGATTTTCTCACCTGAATTATTGTTTGAATTTCGACAATTTTCGATTTCAGATTCAAACAACAGGCGTTTGTTTTTTACTTCATTTAGGCATTCAGTTAAATTAAATAGATGGTAATGTTTTTCTTCGTTTAGTCGATTTGTCTGTTCTTCCGACTCATTCTTGTACTGAATCCGCTCTATTTGGCATTGATTTACCAAATTCTTCAAACGTGCATTTTGTCCTCGAAGGAAATTTTCGTGGCTTTCAAAAACTGTCATTAGAGCGCTCCAATCATCTCGACATGGGACGTATCTGTAGGAAATGCCGAATTCTTCGATTCTATAAGAATTGTCCGTACTGTTTTTTTCTAGTAAAACCATCCCCGTAGCCTCCTCTTCTTCATCCGGAATATACCGATATAAAATACACTGGGAAATTCTACTAAACAGGCTGCTTGCTTGAACCTCTGCCGTATCAGGTGACGATTGGTTCTCTTGTGAGTTGCAAATTGCAAAGAATGTTAAAAACAAGAATAGTTTCATGGCGAAGCTGATTCTCATTTCCACGAAATTTCCGGAACGCAAGAATAAACTATTTTTTCCATGTAACTGAAATACCATAGCGCTGATCTTCTGGAAGCTGCCAGGAATAATTGCAGTGAATGCTTTTACGTTTACTTTTAAGTTTGGAACCAAATTTTGTCGGACTAAAGCCGCATCCTATCGTCACGCTATGCTAAGAAAACTTTACAAACGTAATTACCTTTTGTCAATAAAGAATCATGTTTTTGACTACAGATGAATTATACAATCAGGTGCCTTAAGATGAAACAGCAATCCAATTGGTGTGCTGTAATTACTTATACTTGTTCCACTTCTTCATGCAGTTGTTGATGCACTGGCAAGCTTAGTGGCCTGTCAAGTACTTTCTATAATGAGAAAGGAATTCCATTATACTAGAAAAATAAATTGATACTCAGGCAGTGAAGTTTCTGAGGGATGGTTTAATTTCATGATGCGTAATTTCAACTGCTCCAGAGGTGTCAGCTTCCTCTGCATGATATCATCAGCTGCAAGTTACCTGTAGTACAAGCAAAATTCAAAGAGAATTACGATCATTGGGTCATATTACTTTCAGAACAACCATTTATCAAGTACAGGCATGGTATAGGAACATATACGTTCTTATACCACGGTACAGATATGAAACTTCAATCTACACAGTTCCCTTTTAATGTTTTGATATCTCTAGCTCAAAAATGATGAGCCCCACAGCCTAAAAATAAAGTTATTCTTTATTCTCGTACGATTATAATTCACAAATCATTTGTCTTCTTCTTAGGAAGTGAGACGAAAAGACTTCCACGAAAGAAAGTAAACTTAAGTAAACATTGAGAAACTAAATGTATCTAGTGATACCCGAAAATGCGATGGATATTTTATGCGTTTGAGACTCATGGTGTCACGGATGATTGACCTTGACCATTATGGCAGCATACAAAGCACACGTCTTCCTCTGCAGCTCATCCGGTGACTAGTACTAATACACGTCGTCGCCATTACCGACGTTGCAATCTCACCAGTAAATACTTCACAATTACGATGGTTTATTGTTTGCTTTTTCTTCCGAACCAAATAAATGGAGAAAATTTCAGCTCTTTTAATTGTAATCTGTACTACGACAATTTAGGTAGCATACTGCCATTCTAGGAATGCTAATCAAGCTGTGCATACACCAGCAAAGGTGCGAAATCAAACTCAGCTGCTATTTTTCTGTTTGGCTATGGATATCTTAAATACAGTTTATACCTCAAAGCCACAGATTTTGTCAGTTTAGATGTCTCATTCCAAATTTCACGGAGAAGAGGGTAATGATAAAGACTCATCAATTCGTCCAAAGTGCATGCATAAATCATAAAAAGTGGTCGTCAATTGCCACCCAAAAGGTTAAACTATCTTTTCCGTCAGAAAAGCCAACAGGGAAATTAAGCAACCGATGGCCAGAACGGCAAATGCGCCCGTCAAATTGGACAATGTTAGTCGTACGGGCCGAATATTGGTGTTTTTGACGATCTTGTAGTCGCCATTTTGGCTTAAGCAAGGCCGAGTATCAGGCTTGAATCGTCTCTCCCATGACAATATCAGCCCCAATTCATGGAGCACCAACGTCCTGCACCAAATGTGTATCAAAACTCTTGAAAGTCTCGAACAGAAACCAAGTTAACTGCTACCATACAGAGAATAAACAAATTAAATAAATATTACCCCCGTTTGAATTCCTCCAAGTATGGACTTCCCTTGGCAAGGGCCCAGACAAGGGCAAAGTCTCTTTGTAGATCAACGCCCATGACCAGTTTGCACTCTCTCGAATTGCGGTATTCTACTTGAAGCACACTTTGTATTGCCTGCTGAGCCTATTCGCCATTCCCAAATTTACATAAGAGATGTAATAATTCGGGTTTATGACAATAGAGCGTTTTCATGGTAAAACAATAAGCAGATGGTGTCACGAGAGGATCGGCCATCCCGTAATGAATTACCGTATCGCCATCATTACATTCTAAAATTAAGGTTCTTACGGCTTAACATACGTTCAAGTAGACATGCTGGGGTGGGTACGACTTCACTGCATCAATGCATTGCTTCGTCGAGTTACACCTGGAATGCGGATAGGCTCGTAACTTGTCGCCAAGCGCCTTGAACAATCCAGAATGAGCAGTCTGCAATATAATAGTGTAGCTCGAAACGTTAGTGGATTTGGTTAGGTTCCCTATACAGTCATCGGAAACAAGAGGAAGTTTCACTACCAAAAAAAGGCTTTCGGGGCCTTGGCCTCTGTCAACAACGGGATGGACATTGGAATCCTGGACAAGCTCTTCGACTGAATTTACGAGTGGCTTGGCACGGCGCGTGGCTGTCACGTACGAGATGAGGGTGCTATTATAGCTGTTGACGAGCACTAGTGTCAGCAGACACCAAGCCCCTATTACCATTCGCATCGACGTCAGGGTGCATGGTAAGTATCCACCTGAAATTCGTCAAATGTGTAATCGGTGCCGTCTATTGGTAAATTAATGTGCCAATATTAAAAAATAGCCAATCTCAAAACTAAATTCAGCTGCAAAAAGATGATGTGATTAAGACGTAGATAGTTTCACATACCTTGGTTTAACAGCGTGGCCAATAAGTACATGGGAATGTTCGAACAGAACGTCTTCTTTTCCTCCGCCGGGCTGCTGCGTCTCGTTATCCGCAAAAGATTAAGGCAACGCAAGACGACTAGAACTGCTCCGGCTGCTAAGGCAAGCGTTATCCATACCTGTTGAAACAATTCTTTAATTCATTTCAAACAGCACCGAAAAGAACAAAAATAAAAAACAAAAGAAAAAAACTATTGATTTGAATATTGTAAAACTGAAGGGATTACCAACCCAAAAGTGAAAGGGTTTGATGACGGCGTCGACGTTAGTTTGTGTTTCTCCCGGCATCGGTATCATGAAAGACAACTTTGAATACGAAAACGGGTGGATAAAATCCACCAGGCGACTGGGTGGACCGAGTGGCTCTACCACAGCCGTAATGACGTCACGTGCCTGGAATCACGCAATCAATCACTGGTAACATCGAATACGGAAGCCTCCTGGCTTATTTCGCTTTAGAGGTTGTTTCAAGTACAGACAACCATATTACCCCACTTAGTATATAGAAGACGGCCCTAGGTTGATCAAGACTTCCGCCTTCCACTATGTTGGACACATTTTCGCCCATGGAAATCGTGTAACTGCATAAAATACACATAAGAAATACGTACATGTGAAAGACGGAACAGAACTATATAATATAGAAATTCAGGAAATGATGTACTCAAACTTGTATCGATGTGAGAGCCAGTCGAGTATCAACGGGAAAATACCAAACGGGCTGGACTCGCGGCCAGCAATTCTCCTTTGGAACAATACAGCACCGGTATACTTTTAATATAAGAAAAAAATCAACATTATTTACAGCTGCATAATAGAAGATTGTACGTTTATAGGCATAGATTAATGTAGGGCTGCGTTTACTTAACTCCTATTCGTAAAATACCTCAAATTGTGCAATTCGAAGATAAGGCTTTTTCTTGTGTGACGACCCATCGTTTGGCGATGATGGCATGGCGGGCTCCAGTAAGGCGGACGATAGGTGAACAATTCGTATGAAAGCTACGAGCTGCATCCGCGTTAGTTTCATTGCGAAAGCCCTACGTTTTTAACGGTCCAAACGGAACATTAAGGCATCCAAGAGAAGCGAAAAGATTTGCCACCACCCGCCTTCAAACCTGCTATTTTTATAGGTAAAAATGTTTATTGGAGTTGCTCCAGTTACCTCGGAAATGCATGCGCCCTGGCAGCGTCCAAAACCCTTTCTACCAAAAATTCCATGAATATCAATTGTCTTATGTAGACATGCTATTTTAGAATCAACATCTTCTTTCAATTTCATGCAATCCTTCAAGATTTTCCATTGTGCATATGCAATCCAGTTGACGTCTCTCCATCAAAACTTTGCAGACTTTGTCAACCCTTGGTGGCAGTAGTTGCTGGGCACCAGTTGTGCATACAGACAATGTAAATGAATATCTTAGCAACATGCTCTTTTTTCATCTAGAATGGAACAATCAATATGTTCAGGAAAAGCATAAAAGAATGAAAAATCACCCAAGTGAATATGGCAGGTTTCTATGCATGAACCCAAGGCCTATGATTTGACTCGACTTACAGCCTGTAACCACACATTCATGTGGAGTTCTCGTCTTCCACATAGTTGGAAATATTTTTCATATATTTTTCACAACTTTCAGATAACCTACAGCTCTAAGAATATTTTGTCTAGATAAATGCAGTCATCATTAAACCGATCACGGATCAGATTCTTTCCGACCTCTGTGTTAACTTAAAGTACAATTTCTGACATGAAACCTTTTTTTTAGTGACGGCATGTGGTTCCGCCATGATGAGACTGCAGACGACGACTTCAGTGACCTCGAGAGTCGTGACAGATTCTAAATAGATACGAGATTCTACGAGCTGCATCCATGTAACCATGTTAAATTCATCACGAATCAGACGCGGTGGAATCGATTTTAGATGGGTAAGAATGCTTTAGTTCATTAATAAAGCAAATGCAAAGCCCACAGTCTTTCATACCAAAAAATTCTATGAATATCAATTGCTTTTTAGAAAGGCCTACGTGACTGTCCGAGTACATTTGGAAATATCATCGTCTTGTATGTGTTCCTCGAAAATTTCAGTTGATAGCTAATTATAGTCGTGTTGAGGTCTATCTAGCACTTCAATTCTCGTGGATTTTCACGCGTGAGGACGATGTGCAACTAGACTCGTGTCATCAGGTATATATGCATACAGATCTGATCTAAATATGTTGTGGATGCAACCATTTTATCAAGGGTTGGACTAGCTGAGTTTTTCAGAGTCGACAATAAAAAAAAAATTAGAATCCATGGAAAGGGGTTAAAACAGCAAACATTTGTTTCCTAGGTTTGCAGACAAGAAACATCCCAAGGCTATGACTGGCCTGAAACAGTTTGCAAGAAGAATAAGTTTTTCTTGCCATAACAATGAGTACCTGACCCAATTTACCTGAACTGGTAGCTTGGCTGGAAATTTTAAATAATTTCTTTGTGTAGTGAAACCAAAAATAAAGTAAGAGGTGGTCGCGTTCTTTTTAACGGCCTGTTTAAAGACAGTAAATGAGGTAAGCTGTTTTCGTTTTATTTAAGACATTCTGAGTCACAATTTTACTAAACAATTCTGGGTTATAGGCTACATTTATCATTAAATATAAATAACTGTGTTTTTTAAAAGGAACATTGTAATATTGCTGACCTTTTGCGCATCTACAACATGTCGCAGTGGACCAGATTTTGTCTTGAGTTAGGGCGTACATTAAACCGTTGGTAATGTAGTGGCGGATTCCAATGTCTCAGTTTGATTATTAATCTTGTCTAGTTGGCTGTCAGTAACGACTGTTTCATTCTGAAGGAACTTGAACGTGGCCTGCCATCGAGCTGATCCCAACTCCGGTGATTGAATCACCTTCGTGTCAT
Source organism: Daphnia magna (assembly GCF_020631705.1). NCBI lineage: Eukaryota > Metazoa > Arthropoda > Branchiopoda > Diplostraca > Daphniidae > Daphnia > Daphnia magna. The sequence continues at coordinate 77,540 of NC_059186.1, read as the reverse complement.
TAGGCATCGGTCGTGGATTTGACAATCATTTGGCCTGAGGAAGACGTGATCGTGTATGGAATGACGTGCCTTGTCAGTCGGAATTCGAATAGGTCACTTTCTCCATCGGATACCTGTAAAAATTTTACGATACCAATATTATTTTTTGATTAACAGTATTATCATTTTCATACTAACAGTCACAAGGTCGCAACATTGTTCCACTTTAAATTCCGAAAATATCAGCTCAATCTTGGCGTGCGACGGCGCTCTAATGGTGATTTGGCAATTCAAATCTGAACTTTTTTCGTTCGAGAAGTTTGGAGACGTGATTGTGCCACCATCTTTTGTCAAGTCGCAGACACCACATTGCCCTACAAAAATGTAACATACAATCAATTTCTTATATAGAGCCGTTGACCTATAGAGTTAATATCGATAGAGTAAATAAGACAAAAAATATTTACCTTGGACGTCACAGGAACCAGAATTACTTATTAAAGAGGGATCGCTCTGCTTCGCTTCTGATGACAATTTTGGTGGTTTGTTTGTCCCATGATGGAAATGCCCACAGGAGAAAAAAAAGAAGCTAAGAAAAAACGTACTAGCATCAGCATGTATTCAATAGCTGAGGATGCGTTATTGGGTTAAGAATAATGTCACCGTTTAAGTAAAACATTTTCCTATAACACATGCTAGGATTACTGACCCATGGAATTCATATAGAACAAGGCCTCACCTACCTCGAAGATCATTGTAAACTGGAACACCGTGTAGAGAATCATTTGTTTAACTGCCACTGAGCGGTAGGATATTTTGAGCTAAAAAATCAGCAATGAAAACAAACGTATGAGTTGATGACACTGTCGTTTACTCGGATCCCATCGAAGCCTCCGTAGTCGGCGATCTGCACCAACAGACTAAGGTGAGTTGTGGTATAGCATTCAAGTCGACTCCCAGTTGCTTAAGGAAGTGTGAATGTGGTACAAATGAATATATTCTGTAGTTTAAGAATGATTTTCGTTCTCTGGCCCGTTGTTGGACGACGTAACAATTGAATTGCAACCATAAAAACAATCGATGCATGTGTCAATCTTGCATATCAAAAATCAATATTTAATCATTTTTAATTTTAATTTAGATGTTGGATCACGCGCTAGTTTGCAGAAGAATATAACGGTAAATGTAACGGGTCATTGAGTCACAGTGCCCTGCGCTCTTGTTCCGTCATGGATAGCCCACATACCTACAACCGGTTTCGGAAAACGCTTGCGGGGTCGAATTCAATTCTCTAGTACAGGTAGTTCGGGAAAAATAAAATCAACCTTCACTTTCTATCGTTTTCACTGCTGGCCATGTTAACAAGGGCATCTGAAACCTCTGCCTGTAAAAAGGACACCTCAGTAACGCTGTGTACTGATTACGAAAATTAAACCTGAAATTTAATCTTCATTAATACGTATGAAGCGCACGATGACTGGAAGTAGGCTCCATTAATACGGCGCCCTTGCACGTAAGACCACTTTTATGCGAATTTTTTGTTTGGTTTGTACTTTAAACTATTTAAATAGAAGCCTGTATTCCAATAAAAAAGCTAGAAAAGTCAAGAGCTATTTCAGAAATAGTAATAGGTTACTAAACTGCAAGAATTAACAACTAACAGGTCCATTTTTTTGCAATGCAGCGTATTTGTTTTGAAGTGGAACGTGTGTGCATGATATCATTCGGCTCAATTGCCAATTCAAACGTGATTTTCGGATATTTATGCAAAGTTGCGTACCCAAATTAACTTAGTCGCAAACTTTGTGCTTTGTTGAAGGTATCTCAAAGTTATCGTGAGATTTGTCACATTACAATAGAAATTGCACATTCAATACGGAGGGGAAAATGCTTGAACTTAAACTATACTTTTCTTTTTCCAGATACTTGGCTACTTCCAACATCCTGTCCCCGCGTTTATGTCCGTCACTAAGAATTAAATGTACCCCGTCATCTGTTCAAGGTATAGTAAAGCAACAAATGATTTCAGCTTGCACATTGATAATAACAATTTTGCTTACGCAGGAACGTCCTAATTTTGCATTAATTCAAACTCAGCTGACAAGTGAAAAAAAAAAAAAAACGATTTTGGAAAGAACTACGATAAAATGCCATTCGATTTTGCGACAAAATCAATACTGATTCTTCTACTGTTCTTGGCGGTGAGCAATTCACAACAGAATGAGACCTTAGATTTGGAACAGATTCTCACAGAGCAGAACAATCTTTTATTTAACATATCCCGATGCATTTCTTATCGCTACGTTCCGTGTGAGTTGGAACACGCGAGTGACTTCGTGTTATTTGAAGAAAGTGAAGAAAATTTTTTAATATTTGAGAAAAAGTGCATCTCGTATAGGTATATTCCTTGCCAAGACGGTTGGAACGCACTTACAATGGTCTATGAAAATGAGAAAGATTTTCTTCAAAGGGAAAATGCAAGAACGTCACAAAAATCATGGCAGTGCCAAACAGAACAAATTCGGGAAAAGAATGAATCTGGCGTATTACTTAAAAGGCTAGACGAAGAAAACAAGTACCTGGAGCTCAATCTTACCCAATGCGTAAATGAAGGAAGAAATCAAGTATCGCAGTTCGAATCCGAGATCGCAAGTTGCCACATTTCAAATCAATCCTTACAAGAGAATATGGTTATAAGTGAAACAAAGAAAAATACATTGAAATCAGGATTGGATTGGTGTATAAGCGATGGGGAAAATCAAACATCGTCCAGTGGGGCTGAAATGCAAAAATGCCACCAAATAAATTTATTTTTAAGTGAAGCAAATTCCACTTGCAATTCAGAAAAGATGAAAACACAATCAAATTACTCTCGGTGTACAAGTGAAGGAAAAAACGAATCGATGCAGTTTGAAATCGACTTTAAAAATTGCCAAGATCAAAGAGATTCAATTAGCTTAAGTTCTTCAAACTGCGAAAGTGAAAACAAGGAAAAAGAACTGAACTTGATCGAGTGCCAAAGCAAAATGAAAAACAAAACCTCATTTTATGAAACTGAACTGGAAAATTGTCAAAATTTAAGTAATTCATCAGATGCACAACTTTTAAGCTGTGAAACCAAACACACAAAAATGGAATCCAACTTGACAGAATGTTTGAAAGAAGGACAGAAAACCACGTTGAGGTTTCAGGATGAAATAGAAAACTTACCAAGCTTTGAATAATTCTCTGAGTGAAAAAATTCACAACTGCCAAACAGAAAAAAATTACATTTTATCCAACGTAGCTAAATGTTCTAATGAAGTGCTCAATAGATCATTAGTCTTGGAATCCCAAGTGGACCAACTACAGGCAAACAACACTGTCTTGAATGAAAAAATCTTGTTGTGCAACTCAGAACTGGCAAGAGCAACGTCAAATTTCACCAAATGTCTTAACGATCAAAATACTACAACACTTTGGTTTCAGACTGAAATGAAACGTTGTCAAGATGCACGACGTTCCGTAGACGTGCAAATAGTCGCCTGTGAAACTGAAAAGAACCAACTAGAAGTCAATTTGACCAGATGTTTAATTGAAACAGAAAATGATACGGTGGAATGGTTTTCCACTGAAGGGAAAAAATTTGAACTCCTTACTGGCGCCCACAATGAAACTGCCTTTGCATGTAGCGTCAAAAAACAGAAACTGGAGTCAAACTTAACTGAATGTTTGATGGGGTTTCACAGTAAAATAAAAGCATTGGAAGAGGAAATCAGAAAATACCAATCTTTGAACTATTCGCTGAGTGAACAAATTGTCACCTGCCATAAAGAAAAGGCTGAGTTAGCCACTCAAACAAACGGCTGTTTACTGGAAGCTAGCAACATTACAAAGTTGCTAGAAGCTGCAATCAACCAGTATCAAACCATGAGTGTTGAATTAAATGCAAATGCCGCATCCTGCAACACAGAAAAGACTACAATCATGTCGAAATTGATGACGTGTTTAAGTGAACAGCAAAAACGTACAACTCTGTCGCCAATCGAACAATGGAATCGCGAAAAAAATCTACTTGTCGATTACATGGCCTCTTGGTGGTTTAAAACCTCTTTTCCCATTGTATATAATCCACCTTCTTACGACAGTATAAACGTGTACGTTCGATACAATACGGTACGTTTGGAACTCTTTCCACTCACGGAGGCTGAGAAACTCAAACCAGAGTACGGTGCTGTAATTAACGACGTCTTATCTTTCGAGTACAATTTAGATATTCCATCGTGTTCCTTCCCTCCCTCAATCCGCTCTATATTTATTGCTGTAATAACGCAAGCTGAAAATTTCGAGAGACGTCATGAAATTCGATACACCTTTGCCAGTTATATAAGGGCTGTCGCGCAAAGAACTCCACCGATTCTGATAGACTTTGGATTTTTCATGGGACAACCTGAAAGCAGTTCGACTCAAACAAGAGTTGAAGAGGAAAGCTACACTTTTAGTGACATCGTTCAGATAAACATGGACGATTCCAACAGGAATTCTCCTCTGAAAATGGCTGCAGTTCTTAATTGGGTGAATAGAAATTGCGCCAAAGTCGATTTGGTTTTCAAGATGGAAGAAGAGGCCAAAATCACCATATTTAGCATGGCTAATTTTGTAAGGACTACGTACACTTCAACCAACAGCATGTTTGGCAAACCTGGGAACACCATTCCAGTTCGAGGTATTTAGAATATAAATTTTTACAGAAATTCGAATGCATATACTAACAGCATGTTTACGTGGAAAGAGGGATACATGAGCACCACTGTGCAGCAACATCCCTGGGACAACTATCCTGATTATTTTGATGGATCGACTTATTACATTCTGCATGGAACAACAATCCTGCCACTGTTAGCTGCTATGCAAACAACACCCTTCTTTCATTTAGAGGATGTTTACGTGACAGGCATTTGTAGGGTAAAAGCTGGCATCAGCAGATTGATTTGTGCCCAAAATGACAGACCGGAAGTTTGTTTTGCATAGTTCCTCAACAAATGATAAATACCACAAAGGCCCCTTACAATGGCCTGTATAATGTTATATATTCAATCGTATTCAATGAAATAGAAGCAAAACTGAGGAATTGATAAGTTTTGCATTGTCGCAACGTACCTAAATTGGGAACCAAACAAAAACTAACGTAATCCTGACGAATCTTCCACTCCGAATGGCTGGTTGTCTGTTCAAAAATCATATGAAAATACCTGACATTGCTACAAAAATCGTTAATCAACCTGGTCTCAGCTGGCGTGTCAGTATAGTTCGTTACATTCCAAATTCTGTCACGCTGTTAAAATGCTAATATCCGACTTTTTCCACCATTAAAATGCGAGGTTTTTGCCGTTCCTGTCGTATGGCGCCACCATCTTTGTATTAATTTTTCTAGGACTGTTGTTGCGGAAATGCATCGCGTTTTGCTTCAGTTTGAAATGAAATTCATTCCTTGAAAAATCACGCTTCAGTGAATACTCGAAAACTTGACACAGTCTGTAGTCAGTTGGAACGTTGGTAGAACTTATGTTGAAACAGATGGGAAGAATACCAAGTCATTCTTAAAAAGCAGACGGAAATCGTTGATAACAAGCAATGTCTTCCTGTACTCTCAAACTTTCGCTTTTTTACGCGATAATGCAATTGGCCATCAGATAGTTTTCGGCTGCTTTCTGCAACTGGATTGTGGAGCATTTGAAAAATTAACAAACGAAAGGTAGAGTTACCTTGAAATCAGTTTTACCACACGGTGTATAGATATGCTATGGCATCAATTTCAAGAATCTTCTCGTGTCCGATGCATCGACAACTTTTGGAATTTCTGAGCTATACCTACAAACTGGTGAAATACGTAGCAACCAGCCCGTACAATAGATGAGAGACAACGATAACCACTATGATGTCGAACAAGGAACAACGTGATTTTGTTCTGATATAGAAACGAAATAAAAAAATTACAATAAGGAAAAACAAATAAAATTAGTTTTTGATTCACTCTAGAAAACAAAATCTAAAATGTTGAATAAGGAATTTAGGGTTCCATTTTCAATTTTAGACGTTTCAAACTTACGTGTAACGTATAACAGATCGCGTTAAATGTGAATTCTTCAACGTTTTAAAATCACTACGTAGAGCGTTAAAAAACGCTGTGCATTACAAATAAAACGCTCTAAAAGGCTGTAGTCAAAAAAATACTTGAAACAGAACGTATTTCTCGAGTGCACGACGATGCCTGTTTTTCTACAAGCCCCACATGTTCTGACTACTGAGTAATTTTTTTTTCATTTGTTCTGAACTCCAACTCAAGTCCTTCGATTGTTCAACAGAGGGCTTCTACAATGTTTCCCCACGAGAGTTATATAGGGATTTTTCGTACAAATAGCTGTTAGTTAAATTTGTTGGTTGGCGTAGATGTCAGCAGTCCATTCTGTTGTGTCTAGATTCAAGACTTGCCGCACTGAAGGTAAAATTTACCTGCATCATCTTCATCCATTGACCCCGGCGGACAATTTTTGTTGCATTCTGTTTAGCATCTACCGTGGCGCTATTTTGCTGTTGTCATTCCCATGATTTTGATTTATTTCCCGAAATCAGCACTCAGAGCTAAAAAGATATTTTTAGCAGTTTCAGTGACAAATATTTCACTGATATGGTTGCTCTTTATTCACCTTGACGATCTCAATTCAAGCACATCTTCTAGAATGAACGAATTAGTCAATCGAAGAAATAAAACTATTTTGATATGGAACAACCCCGAAATTCTGGACACTTCTACCTTCGGCGAAGGACACGAACCTTTCATCGAGCATCAATGTCAAGTTTCCGATTGCATAGTTTACTACAACTATTCGTCTTTGCCCCTCGAAGATTACGACGCCATTTTAATCCACATGCACGAATTGAACAAAACTCAAATGCCAACGTTTTCTCGACGCAAACACCAGCGCTTTGTGTTTCTAACGCAAGAATCGCCCGACGCGATGACCACTCTCAACGTCACGACAATGGGCAACGTGTTCAACTGGACAATGAGTTATAAATTCAATTCAGATATTCAAATGCTTTACGGACGCATCCGTCCGAGATCAACAGCTCCAAATAATCCGAAAGACATGCTGCAAAGGATTAGAGAAACACAATTGCCTAAAAATTATGCGGCCAATAAAACTCGACTAGTAGCTTGGATGGTATCCCATTGTGAAACACCTGGCCAAAGAGAGAGATACGTCGCCCAGTTGAGAAAATTTATTCCCGTCCACATTTACGGTGCCTGTGGCAATTTCAAGTGCCCTCAAAGCAGCATTTACCGTTTCATTTCCGGTCCGGAATGTTACGCGAAACTGGAATCCAAGTATAAATTCTATTTATCTTTTGAAAATTCCATTTGCAATGATTACGTCACTGAAAAGTTTTTTGAGGCAATGAATCGTCGATTGATACCCATCGTCTACGGCGGTGCCAATTATAGCCAATTCGCCCCTGTTCATTCCTACATTGATGCACTGGAATACAGTCCAGAAGACTTGGCCAACTATTTAAAAATCCTAGATGCGAATGACACGCTGTACAACGAATTTTTCTGGTGGAAAGATCACTACGAGGTGGAGAGTCATATAACGCAAATGAGTCGGCACAGTTTCTGTGATTTGTGCAAAAAACTTCACCACGATGAAGGTGTGTTCAAGTTCTATCCGACTCTCGAGCCAGATTGGCTTCCAAGAACACAGTGCAAACGAATTTCAAAGAAATGTTCCATCGTTCTTAAACCTTCTGATTGATTTACAATTGTAATGAACTGCTTCTGGTGATAGAAAAAGGAAACAAAAGGCAACACATTTTCGCAAAATCAGTTGACGTGATCTAAAAAACTAGGGTGATTTGATAATTCCCCAGAATCGGTCTAAGCAATAAACATTTTTCATCAATTACTATTCCTTAAATGATTTGGCGAAATCCTCGCTCGAACTGTTGCACTTAATTCATCTTGAAAGACTTTTTTTTCGGTGGCCGGTGAAATAGGATTAAAACCAAATGGGACTGGAGAAATACCAAATACGCACTACTGTTTAAAACATTACAGCAGACAGTCCTATTTCTTATTAACGAAGAGAGAAAATAAAAATAAAAGACATTTCAGCGAATTTTAGAGTAGAATAACGAATATTGAATACAGTTTCGAATTAAATGTCGAATTGTGGTGCTCTATAGGGCCTAGGCACTTTTTTAATGGCGGCGGCTCACGCTCGTTTCCAACTCGAACTGAAGTCCTTCGAGTGTTCCAATAGAGGGCGTCTACAATGATTCCCCACGTGACTTTTACATGGAGTTTTCGTTCAAAAAATTGTCAGTTGAAATTGTGGCTTTGAGTGGATGTCTGCAGTCCACCCGTTTGTGTCTAGCTGAAAGCCTTTCCACACTGAAGGTAAAAATAACCTTTATCGTCATCGTTCCTGTGGGACAATTTCAAAGTACATTTTTCTAATTCATTTGCATTCTGTTTAGCCTTCATCCTGATACCGTCCGCCATGTTAACACAACGAAGATCTAAAAAGGTTTTATTAGCATTATCCGTGGCAAATTTGTCGCTCATCCTATTGCTTATAATTCATCTAGACGATTTTTATTCAAGAACTTCATTCTCAACGAAAGAACTAGTTAATCGGAGAAATAAGACTATTTTGATATGGAATGGTCCGGAAATTCTGGATACTTCTACCTTCGGCGAAGGACACGAACCTTTCATCAAGCGTCAATGCCAAGTTTCCGATTGTATCGTTTACTACAACTCTTCGTCAATGCCACTCGAAGAATATGACGCCATCTTAATTCACGTGATTCTCTTGAACAAGACTGACTTACCAACGTTTCCTCGACGTAAACACCAACGCTTTGTCTTTCTAACGCAAGAATCGCCCGATTCGATGATCGATAAATGCGTCAACGTCACGGCCTTAGGCAACGTGTTCAACTGGACGATGAGTTACAAAGATAACTCAGATATCCCGATGCTTTACGGGCGCATCTTCCCGAAATCAACAGCTCCAAAAAATCTAGAAGAGACCAAGCAAAAGATTAGAGACACGCACTCGGCTGAAAATTATGCGACCAGCAAAACCAGATTGGTGGCCTGGTTAGTATCCCATTGTGAAACATCAGGCCATAGAGAAAGATACGTTTCCCAGTTGAGAAAGTTTATTCCCGTCTACATTTACGGAGACTGTGTCAATTTCAAGTGTCCCCAAAGCAGCATTTATCCCTCCACATCCAGTCCGGAATGTTACGCGATGCTAGAATCAAAGTATAAATTCTATTTATCTTTTGAAAATTCCATTTGCAATGATTATGTCACGGAAAATTTTTTGAGGCAATGAATCGTCGACTTATACCCATCGTCTACGGCGGTGCAAATTACAGCCAGTTCGCCCCCGTTCATTCTTACATTAACGCACTGGAATATACTCCGGAAGAATTGGCCAACTATTTAAAAATTCTAGATGCGAATGATACGCTGTACAACGAATTTTTCTGGTGGAAAGGACACTACGAGGTGGAAAGCCATGTAACGCAAATGAGTCGGCATAGTTTCTGTGATTTGTGCAAAAAACTTCACCACGATGAAGGTGTAACCAAGTTCTATCCGACTCTCGAGACAGATTGGCATCCAAGAACACAGTGTTAACGAATTTCCAAGAAATGTGCCATCGTTCTCAAGCCCTCCTGAATTTTTCACATTTGTTGTGAACTGCCTATGGTGATTTAAAATAGGGAACAATATACATCACAGGTTCTCATATAAGTTGATGATATCTTAAAGGTATATGGGTTGTTAATTTCTTCAGAATCGATATCAGAAATAAACTTTTTCCATTGTGTCTTAATGTCTTTGTTGACGTGACGTCACTAGCCTTCAACAGTTAAACTGTATTGCAGAACGTTCATATTATTTTAAGATTACTAAGCGTCAGCCTACATGGCCATCTAAATTGATCAAGCCATTTACCAGTTTTTTCTGAACTTAAAAACAGCAAGCAATTGAAATTCAATCGATAATTTAATTATCGACAAAATACCCCTCTACCAGTAGTCCAGTTCTCCAGTACCACACTGTTATTATCGCACCCAGCCTCGCGAAACTAAAATAATGGCCGACCGCATGACAGGAGGTTACTTTGTTCTTGCTGGGGAGTGACGATAATGAATTCATTGCAGTCACCTTAAAAGTGTAATCCGTATATTTCTGTATGAAAAAGTTTGTTAAAAAAATAAAGTTTAAGCAATCTTTTTTGTTTTGGAAAATTTATTAATTATCGCTGCGAATGTGCGGCGTTGTGGCCATGGTGTGGCCAAAGTGCCGTGGAAAGGTCAGGGACTTTTTCTACAATCAACATGGTTGGAATTTAATGATGGTGTTTTATCGCATTAGAAGTGTTACTAGTATGTTGTTTTATATAATCTTGGGTGTGTCAAAATTTCTGTTCAACTTTAATCAATGGTTCTCTTTATGAATTAGTAGAAAAAGTGGAATGGCCAAATGGATGACTGCCCAACATCATCATACGTCCAGCCATATGAGTCGTAAGTTGTAAAGTAACAAGCAGATATGTCGTAGTCTGAATAACATTTATATATTTTTGTTGTTCTACTACTATGGTATGTCAACTAGAATCTTTTAAACATCTGTAAGTAACACCGAGGGGTAATTCTTCCTGTAGCATAATCTGCAATTCGTCATTCCAATCCATCATGGCAATATGGCATACAACTATTAACAAAATCTCCACTCTGGAGTGGTGGCATTTAATGGACAACATTTTTTGGGACATGCAAATTTTAGGCCTTCACCAGGTAAACCTCTGCTTCCAATGAAAAGGACACCAATCCTCTTTGTGGGAAACGGCTTGGCGTGTTGGAATCTTTTGCAGCAGTAGCTATCATGAGCCATCTATTCATACAACAGGTTCATTTTTTCTATACTGAAATTTAAAGTCATGATGGTAATCTTACTATATTCTTTCTAGCAATTGGCCACATGTATTTTCTTAACAAGAGCTGATCATAATCGTATTCGATGCGATGAATCTTTTTAAACATTTTTGAAGATGCAGCAGCGATTTCGGAACGATCTTGGCTGATTTTCGCTCCCCACATGCCTAGTTAATTATTAACGTCTGAATTAAGCCACAAACGCGTCGACGTTGTAAAAGTTAAAAATGTTTTGAAATTAGCAGGTAGGCCAGTGGATATACATTATTCAAATGTTCCCATACCCCACTGATTTACTCCAGTTTCATTTATAGATGCTTAAGAAAACCATTTGTAACCACGAACAAAAAGAATTTACCTCCGAGCATTAAAGTGCAGTGATCATGGTGATCTCTCATGACGTGGAAAATCCGATCACTGGCCAACCATTCACCGACAGCCTCTTGTTCACGCTGAATAATCAGACTGTCAGAGTCTCTCGACATGAAAGTGTCAACCATTTCATCAAGTAAAGGTAACTTACATTGCAAGCAGTTAAACAGAAATTAATTGGATAATATGCAAAAGACATTTGTGGTAATTACCCAACGCCAAGTCATGGCAAATGTAATATTATTTAGTTTTTTATTATGAAGGATTTCTGTTGCATTGCACAAATCCACGTGTGTTCCAACGTTTAATTCCCTTTTTAGCGTAGTCCAGGCTGACGTACCGCTGTCTTCATTGGTTTGGTTGTGGTAAACTCTTGCAATCCAGCCTTTGAGTTTTACAATAACATTTTCTTGCATTTTTTTTATTTAGTTATTTTATTTCTTTAACTCAAAAGGAGGTACTACCTGGATAGATGGATGGAATCTTCTCGAGCGTCTCTCTGAGTGGGTATAAATACCGTTGGATAATTTCTTGTTGTGAAAAATTGCCGTAAAGGGAATAAGCAATAATATTTTGGTGAGGGCCTCTGCGATCAGCATTCAAGCCACAAGTCGATAATGGCCTTCCTCCCACTTCCACGTTGAAATAAGTGATTCGAAATGATTTTACCGCTAATTCGTATAAAACTATAACGGCCAGCACATTCGTAAAAATGAAAACAAAAAGAGGAAGACGTCGACAGAACTGAAATATTTTGTGGCGAAGCATAATACGAAACATGTTGATGTGCTTACTCAGCTCAAGTGAACTTGGATATGCAAGAAATTGAAACCAAACGGCTTTCTTTTACGCAGGTACCCGACTGCTCAACGTTTGTTTCTTTCGGTTAAAAACATTGTCTTATAAATTCTTATAATTTTTTGTTTGTTTTTTCAGTTGTTCAAAACATTCTTTTGTGCAACATGCGTATAGGAAACCAGGAAATAGCCTTTGCTACGAGTTATTTGGGCCATGTTTTGAACAGGCAAGTATTTCAGTGCGACAAACGGTAGCTCAATAGAAAACGTTTCAACTATAGTTGGTTAAACAGTGAAATTTCTTCATTGTTGGATGTGTCAAGGACGCTTGTTGTCAGCAGCGCGTCATGTCTGATTATTTCATTCATCAAGTGGACTTGTTCCGTCAACACGCATATGTGTTTCACACCTGTTATTTATTAATTTTTGGGTGTCGTTTTTTTTTTTTTTTTTTTTTTTTGACAAAAGCAAGCAGGTGATTTAAGGGAAATCACTGGACAGTTTACAGGATTAAAGGAGAACGCAAACTAGAAGAGAATCGTCGGCAAAGAAATGTTTTCATGGCTGTTTTGCCATCCTGGGTAATTTCGCTAAAAGACAAATAATTCGACAGACATTTAAAGTGGCACTTAAAGAATCCAGTATGAAATGGTTTGCTTTCATCTTGGAGATGGCAGGAAACAATGTGCCGCAGAAGAGGACCAGATGTTTGCCAGGAAGTACTGTTGCTTCATTGTTAGCGACATTTCAAACGACGCCAGTGATGTCTTCCGATGTACAACACAGCGGCATCTACACCGCCAAAAGTGGCATTGATGTCCCTCCATTAGCAGATGCATTCAGGTACATTATGTAAGTTTCTAGCAAACATTAAAAACTATTAAATATACCATAATAAAAAACAAACAGTATACTTGCGGTGAATCTCCTGGCAGGATGGAGTCCGGTAGTCACATGAGCAATTCACACAATGCCAGCAACAACTTTAATAGCAAATGTGGTCCAATATGTTTTCACCGAAAACGCTGTAGTTTGTAGTTATTCACCACAATAAACCTTAAATTGGAACTGTAAAAAAACAAAACAGTGGAAACAAGTAAAAAGATCTGGTGATTTGACAAGAATATTCAAGGAAGAAACAAAAATAATCGAACGTTACTTAAATTGAGAATTTTTCGATTTGGATTTCAAAAATGCACGATACTCCCTGCAAGGGGATTGAAATGCGTCCACTGTGCTGTTCGATGACTTGTATAACAGCTGAATTTGGTTCGCCATAATGTGCAATCCATGTCCGTTTTTCAACAAATTCATTCAGGTTTTATTGTTAGTAAAGTATAAAGTTATTGTTTGCATACTGCCATCTAGCAGCTTCGTTCGACAAACAAATGATAACTTGAAAAGTATGTGTCCAAAAATCCTTCAAATTTGTCGTTTGCTTCAAACATTTAACAGAGAGGTGGCGTTTAAGACAGGAAATTGATAAATATCGTTGAGTGATGAATTGGATGAAAGATAAAAGAGCCGCTCTTAAACTTAAATAATTTTGTGGACGGCCAGTCTGACGATGCCGTTTTGTTTAAAGAAATTCAAATTTTAGAAAATGAAGAACATAAAGTTCTCCGATTGTTCGACAGAGGGCTTCCACAATGATATCCCATGTGAGGTAAATAAGGATTTTTCTTCAAAAAATTTTTAGTTGAAAATTGTGGTTGGAGTAGATGTATTAACCGTTCACTCTGTTGTGTCTGGCTTAAACCTTTGAACGCCGAAGGTAATATTTGCCTGTATTATATTCATCAATCATCGCGGGCGTACGACGATTTCGAAATACCTTGTGCTCAATCGTTGGATTCTGTTTAGCCTTATCAGTGTCCATATTCTGTCCAACGGATTTCCATCATTCGGCATTTCTGAACCGCTGCCTGCCATGTTCACTACAGTGAAATCTAAAAAGGTTTTATTAGCATTATCGGTGATAAATGGATCACTTATCCTGTTGCTCTTAATTCATCTAGACGATATTTTCTCAAAAGCATCGTATAGAACGAATGAATTTGATAATCGTAAAAATAAAACTATTCTGATATGGAACAGTCCTCACATTGTTGACACTTTAAGCTTCGGCTACGGACACGAACCTTTCATCGAGCATCAATGTCCAGTTTCCGACTGCATAGTTTTCGACAACTCTTCGTCGTTGCCACTCGAAGAGTACGACGCCATTTTGATCCACGTGCATGAATTGTGGATGACGCACATGCCGACGTTTTCCCGAAACAAACACCAACGCTTTGTGTTTCTAACACAAGAATCGCCAAACTCAATGACCAACCTCGACGTCACCACGATGGGCAACGTGTTTAATTGGACGATGAGTTACAAATTAAACTCAGATATCCAGATGCTTTACGGGCGCATCCACCCGAGATCAACGGCTCCAAAAACTCGGGATGAGACGCGCCAAAGGATTAGAGAAACTCAATCGGCTAAAAATTATGCAGCCAACAAAACTGGGCAAGTGGCCTGGATGGTATCTCATTGCAACACACCTGGCCAAAGAGAGACCTACGTCACCCAGCTGAGAAAGTTTATTCCCGTCCACGTTTACGGTGCCTGTGGCAATTTTAGGTGTCCCCATAGTAAAATGTCCAAGTACATATCCGATCCGCAATGCTACGCGATGCTGGAATCAAAGTATAAATTCTATTTGTCGTTTGAAAATTCTATATGCAAAGATTACGCCACTGAAAAGTTTTTTGAAGCAATGAATCGTCGATTGATACCCATCGTCTACGGCGGTGCCAATTACAGTCAAATCGCTCCTGTTCATTCGTACATCAACGCACTTGAATATAGTCCGGAAGAATTGGCCAACTATCTAAAAATCCTTGATGCAAATGACACTCTCTACAACGAATTTTTCTGGTGGAAAGATCATTACGAGGTAGAAAGTGGAGTGCATCAGATGAGTCGTCATGGTTTCTGCGATTTGTGCAAAAAACTCCACCACGATGAAGGTGTTATCAAGTCCTACACGGAACTTGAGTCAGATTGGCTTCCTAGTACACAGTGTAAACGAATTTCAAGAGATATTTTATTTGGGTAACAATCGATTTGTATAACTTTCGATGCCTACTCTGCACTTCATTTTTTCAACTAATATTATGAGATAGCTTCAAATATCACCGAGCCATTTTATTCAATCAATTTGCGTGGTTTGCAAGTGTTTTTATAAGAAGCTACACAGCCTTTAAATCCAACAAGAGCAGTGAACCCAACATGATGGCATAAAAGTCTGGCTGAAGCAGTGTGTATCCAGCTCTATGAATTTGAAGGAAATTAGCATGTAATTGGACATCATATTTGTCGTGAATCGAGTCGGAAATTATGGTGACCGACAACAAACGGAAAACAGCCAGCTTCATGTAACACATGTTTTTACAATCAATAAACGATATCTATAAACGTAGGTGGTATGGTATAATTACTCAGTTTTCCGAAAAGCTAACGGTGTTTACCGCGATTAAAACTCGCCAAACATTAATAACTCTTATTGTATTTCGATCGGTACAGATAAATTTAGTAAACAATAGCTATATTGTCCTACCAATATAAAGTGCATACCTGCTTAAGACTGCCATCTGGTGTTTAATGAATTTTTACTATTGGAAAGTTCTGGATATTTCTAAATTTTAAAATTTTCTCTGAGATTCGTATACGAGCTTCTTTGATCAAGCCATCAAGGCTTAAACTCTAGAGCAACTTGATTGGAATTGCATCTGTCGATTTTTGAAGAAAGTAGCCTTCGGGTATTGTCTCCGCCATCATGTTTTAATGGCTTTGCATGGCCTTCACTTCAAAGCGAACGTGGTTTCGATCACAATCCTTCCTCGACTTTGTGTGCGTATTGCTGGGGGCATCGAATTTTGTGTCAGCAGCTAATCCGTTTCACGACATGTGCAAGAGCAAGTTGGCAATCAGTTTATCAGGAAACCAGGTCGGGACAAGTTGTCGAGAAAACAAATGTCGTTTGTATTTAGGAATAATAAAGCTTCCACTGTTACACGTGTTAAACACTGGAAGACGATAATGGTTCATTGTCTGAATTCTCAGCTCTCTTTCACTAGTGTGGGATTAGTGTTTGCTTTCTGTTGTGTCGTCTACTTCACTTTTCTTTACCCTTTGATCAACGTATTTCACGCAGAGGTAGGCATATTGTCATTGCATCAACACCGGTTTGTCTGTGAATGATTTTATTCGTATGTTTCAGAAACAGATGGTGGCGCCAAAAACGGATCAGATGGCAAACTCGAATCGGACGACTACTATCACAACGTTATTGAAAGAAAAGCAAATTTTAAAAATAGATGTTGAAATGTGTGAAGCCCAGGTGAAAACCCTTGTCAATTCGTTACAAGGAGAAAAGCGAAATGAGCTAGCGACAAGTACATTCGAAGAAAAACTAAAGTTGTGTGAAAAGCAACGGTGGGTGGAAAATCAAGAGACTGATAAAATGGCTGAAAAATTGCAAGAGGAAAAGAAAATTTTGGAGGCGAGTGCAACTTTGTATCGAGAATTCTTTAATCACGTGGCGTCCAGTTTACGTAACGCTCCTTACACGGGAGTGGAAAAGTACATTCGATATTCAGTTGCTCGTCTAGGGCTATTACCTTTAGGCAATGCATTACCGATCAAGTCTGAATTTGGCCCAGTGATCAACGATGTGCTTTCTTTCAATTACCCAATTGCAATTACGCCTTGTCCGGAGAATGTCAATCAGAGTGTTTTCATACCTGTGATTTCAGCGCCGGACAATTTCGATAAAAGACGAATGATTCGGCAAACGTGGACCAAGCATTTGATGGACGTGTGTGAGAGAGGACATTTAGGTAGTGCCCGGTTCGCTTTTGTTTTGGGAATGACTGAAAATAATGTGACACAAGGAAAAATAGAAGAAGAGAGCAAGAATTTTGGGGATATTATCCAAATTGAAATGTCCGATTTTTATCGAAATTTGCCATTTAAAATGGCTGGCTTGTTTAATTGGCTACATAAAAATTGCGCCAAAGTTGACTTTGTCTTCAAAGTGGACGACGACGTCTACGTTAATGTCCGCAATTTAGCCCAATTTATCCACGCTTTCTATAACCGATCTGGCAACACTGTATTCGGTAGAGCAAATTGGAGTGCGCCTGGACGAGGTACGTTGAGGTTTTCTCAGGTCAATTCAGAGATGAAGGGCCCTTCTTCTCTGAGTCAATTATTGTTGTTTTGTCTTGTAGTTTAGTTGAACTCCGAAAAGGTAAATTCATTAGTTTCGTCTTGTCTTCAATCAAAACTTTTTGTATTTTCAAGGCAATTCAGTTTCTTTTCCCTCCAAGGGTGCTCGAGTCCCTCATTGGGAACTGTCGGGTTTGTCAAATACAGCACTCGACGTCTTGCCGCTGGTTGCAATTGAAATTTTCCCCTGAATGCAGGAAACTTGCCTAATGTACTTTTCAGAGACTTAAGTTTGGGTTTTCCAATTGCAGCAGGAAAATGGAACATCACTTTTGAGGAATGGCCATGGAGACAAAACCCTGCTTACTTTAGTGGGCCAGCATATTTGATACACCACACTGCCATCGAGCCGTTATTAGCCGCCAGTCAAACGACACCCATGATGCCATTCGAAGACGTCTATTTTACTGGAATTTGTACGGAAAAGGCTGGCCTCAAAAAGAAGTTTTCCAACAGGTAAAAAACATTCTTTTCACTATGGCCAATCTACAATTTATACTGATCGAACAACATTTTAGTGTTCTTTCTCTTCACGGTATTCCAAGCGTGTGTGACCTGCGTCTTATTATTGCCTGGGTTGCGACCGATCACATGTTGGATTCGCACACAATTACCGATCAATTCTACCGCAATGCGACCCAGTGCATTGTCAAGCATCTGAATGGAACCACGTCTACATTCTACTACACGGAACCTGTCGAATTCAAGTTCACTTAGTCAACCAGTAAAGTATCCTGGGTATTATTATTTATTCTTTTAATTTGTTCTTAAAGTTATAATGCTTGCCATACATCTCATACGCGTATGGAAACAGCCATCTTCAGTAGACAATATTTCATGACCGATAACTTGTGTTGCTTGAAAAGGTACAGCCGGGTCGAAATATATCGAAATATAAAAGTTTTTGATTGATCATGAACGCCAATTGAGGATGCTAAAACTGGTGGAGAAATAAATCAACAATCACTTTATTGTTGAACACAGGAATGTTGATGTATTTCTCTGTCAGGTTGGGCATTAATCATAGTCAATGAATAATCTTAAATTCGCTACATTCTCCACAGGTATGCAGTATAAACTTTTATATTCCCAATTCAAAGGCCAACATTCCTTCTGAATATCCAAGAAAGAAAATATTTTGATTACCAAAGTATATCGTCTTTCTGGTTCGTTGGAAGAAAACTGCAAAAGATTAACAGATGGTGGAGATAACCGAACGTCTACGAGGTTTCACGCTGTTAAATGAAAGGACAAACGCGCCGCGGAATCCCATCTGACGGAGCAACTTACAAATAATAATCGATACATGAATATTTTGACAAAGCTTGCATTTTAATTTTAAATTTTAGTTGCGCGGCTGAGAATTAATAGAAATGATCTCTCTACTATTAATCAGCCATAAATATGTCCAGCTCCGTACGATTGTGTTATTATAACTATGCATTGTGAACCTATTATTTCTTGTCGCAAATATACATTTTTGGTATTCAATTGTGGTTCATGTCATTCTTCTTTCTACATTGTATTCCCCAATTAAACTTTTGTTAACTTAAAGCGTAATAAAGTACTGTAAAATTTCATCAAAAATTAAAAATTTGCATTGGAAATGATCAGTGATGATTGCCGCCATCTTGGTAGTATCGCTGTGAGAGTTTCGTCAAGGACTTTGGGGATGGTGAGCATTTCAGTGGCCTTGAATTTGCAGATGTAGACAGAAAACCAAATCTCTTAATTGTCCTGTTTTTTTCGAATATTTTCGAAATCTGTTAAAGTTATTGAATCATTTTCCAAATAGGTCTTGGTGAAAAAAAATTATTCGTCTAAGTTCCTATATCGTCCGTTTTTATTTCTATCTCACCCATCCTCTCGAAACAAAAAATATGGCCGACAGCATGACACGTGTCTTCTTTCTTCGAGAATAAATGAAATCGCCATAGGTACGCATACTGTAAAGTTGAAGGATAAAAGTTTACGTAATTTTTTGATTTCCGAAGAATATGTGGCCATGGGTGGTCACGTGATTGAACATTCGACCTGATCGTCAATCGTTAGGTGGTCTTTTAGCTGGGTAGACGTGCGCCTCGTACGTTTGTTTGAAACCATCTGTTTGATGTAGTCGGCACATTCGACTGTCGATCAATAATCAAAATCTGTGGCCATTTTTCTTTTGAAGAAAAACATCAGGTGAGCTTGACATAAAATTTCTGGCTTAATCCAAGGAGTTCCTATTGTTTTATGGTTTTGTGCAAACACAGTTGGTTATTTATGATCGATGTTAGTTTTGCCAGTAGTTGCAGTGCAGTATTTTTTATGAATTTTTGTATGTATTTTCATTTTGAATTTTGTTTTTAGAAAGTGGAATGGTGAAATGGACAAATTGCCTAATATCATAAAATGTACATGCATTCGAATGAAGCTCATAAAATATTGTATTTCAAAAACTACAATAGTTTATGCTACAAAAGAATGCCAACAAGAATCTTCAAACACCTGTAAGTATAACTGAAGGTTTTCAAAATTGACTTCATTAATTAGTTTGAAATAATTTTGTTCGAAGCTGGTGGATTAGTGTAGCCTTATTTGAAATTTGTAATTCCAACCCATAGCAATGTGGTAGGCAAAAATTCAACAGAAATTCCAATCAGGTGTGGTGGCATTTGATGGACGACATTTTCTGGGACATGGGAATTTCAGGCCTTCGTGTGGTAGTCCTCTGCTTCCGATGAAAAGGACACCACTTCTCTTTGTGGGAAACGGCCGGGCATGTGGGAATATTTTGCAGCAATAGCTATCGTGAGCCATCTATTTGTTAAACCATTCCATTATCTCTATTCAAATTTCAGGTCATGGCAGGAGTCTTACCAAGTTATTCCTAGCAATTGGCCACATGTATTTTGTTAACATGAGCTGATCGTAACCATATTTGATGCGATGATCCTCTTTAAAAATTTGGTACGAAGCTGCAGCGATTCTGGAACGATCTTGGCTAATTTTCGCGCCCCACATGCCTAGTTAATTATTAGCGTCCAACAAAAGCTTTAAAGGTAACACATGTCAATGTATATTAATAGTAAAAAATGGTTGAAAAATCAGTAAGAATTTCAGCTACACTGCTCAAATGTTTTTATACCACATCCTTTTACACAGGTTATTTGATGCATTTAGGAAACCGTTTGTAACCATAATCGACAAGTCTCTATACCTCCAAGTATGGCAGTGCAGTGTAGATGATGATCTCTCATGATGTGGAAAACCCGATCACTGGCCAACCATTCAGCGACAGCATCTTGTTCACGCTGAATAATCAGACTGTCAGAGTCCCTCGACATGAACGCGTCAACCATTTCATCAAGCAGAGGTAACTTGACGTTGTAAAACAAAAATTAAATTGGATAAAATGTAAAACAAAGTTTCAATAATTACCCAGCGCCAGGTCATCGCAAATGTAGTTTTGTTTAATTTTTGGTTATGAAGGATTTTCGTTGCATTGCATAAATCTACGTGCGCACCAACATTTAATTCCTCTCTCAACATTGTCCAGGCTGACGTTACACTATCGTTATGGGTTTGATTGTGATAAATTCTTGTGATCCAGCCTGCAAGTTTCACTATAAGATTTTCTTACTCTCCTTTTTATTTCAAAGTTAGGACTACCTGGATAGATGGATGGAATCGTCTTGATTGTCTCTCTTAAAGGCTTTAAATATCGATTGACAACTTCGTTTTGTGAGAAATCGCCGTAAATGGAATAAGCAATAACCTTTTGGTGAGGGCCTCTGAGATCAGCAGTTAAACTGCAAGTTGATAATGGTTTTCTTTCTTCCAGGTTGAGATAGGAGATTTGAATTGGTTCAATCACTAACTTGAATGAAATCAAAACGAGCAGCACGTACGTAAACGTTAAAACGAAGAGGGGAAGACGTTGGTAGGACCCAAATCTATTGCAACAAAGCACTCGAAACATGTTAGTGTGTTTGTACAAAAGCCTAAATGAACTTTGATGTGGAAGAAAATTCAACTACACGCCTGTTGGAGGAGTACCTTCTTTCATGTCCGGACAACAGCATGGATGGTCAGCTGTTCCGCGACAGTTGGTGAAAAACACTTTAAAAGAATCTTCGTAAATTTCCTATAAATTTTTAAAAATAATTTTCTCTTCTCCTACAGCTTGCTCACCGTAAATAAGGTAGTAGCCTTTAGCTATAACTGAACATTTCCATGTTCTGGGCAGACAATGCTTCGTGTGCTCGGCTAAAGGTTGCCCGCAAAAATGGTGTTCACCAAAGCAAGTTTGTCGTCTTTGTGTAATACGCTTAACTTATGGAAAAAAGCTTCCATCAGGTGGTTAAACACTGAAAGTTCACTGTGGAGTTTGTCGTTGGTGTTCGTCATCAGCAGCGCGTTGTATCTGATTTATTTCGTACATCCAGTTGACATTTTCCATCAACAGGTACGTAAAATGTAATGCGATATCCGCCGCTTATTTTGTAAGTTCTTTTGTGTACAGAGACAGAAGCAAGTCGATGTTCTAAGGGATCTGAGTTCGAAATCCACGGAATTGGAGGAGAATCAAACTGGCAAAGGAAATGTAGAGATGTTATTTCAAGGAAACCAAATTCTAGAAATAACTCTGAATGCTTGTCGCAATGCTAAGAAAAGTCTGTCGGTTTCATTAGAAAAAGCCAAAGAAATTCGGCAAATGGCCACCACATTGAACGTTAAATTGGAACTGTGTGAAAAACAGCGGAGACAAGAGAAGCAAAAATCGGAGGATTTGACAAGAATTTTCAATGAAGAAAAGAAGATAATCGAATCAAACGTAACGTTAAATCGAGAATTTTTCGATTTTCTGGGCTAGCACAATGCGCAACACGCCCTACAAGGGTGTGGAAGAGTACGTCCGATATTCAGCAGTTCGTCTACGGCTGTCACCTTTAGTCAACGTGATGAAACTCAAAACAGAGTTGGGTCCAGTCATGAATGATGTCCTTTCATTTAATTACCCCATTAGTGTCTCGCGGTGCCAGGAGAGTGCCATCGGAAATCAAAGTGTTTTTTTAGCTGTGATATCCGCAACGAATAATTTCGTCAAGAGACAAATGATACGACAGACGTGGCTCCGTCACTTTGAAACGGCGCATGCAGAACTGGGCATGAAACGGTTTGCTTTCATTTTGGGGATGGCAGACGACAATGCGACGCAGAAGAGCGTAGAAGAAGAGAGCAAGAAATTCGGCGACATTATCCAAATTGGAATGTCCGATTTCTACCGAAATCTGTCGTTGAAAGTGGCTGCGTTGTTCAATTGGCTTTACAGGAATTGTGACAAAATCGACTTTGTCTTCAAAGTGGACGATGACGTCTACGTCAACGTCCGCAATTTAGCCCATTTCGTTCATTCTTTCCACAATCGATCCACTAATAGCATCTTTGGCGTATCTGCTGTTAACCTTAGACCTGCCCGAGGTATAGTTTGATCTGGATGTGACCTTTAGAAAACGATTGAATCGAAAAAAAGAAACGCATTTTTCTCAGGTGGCAAATGGAACATCACGTTCGAAGAGTGGCCGTGGAATGAATATCCCCCTTACTTTTTTGGACCAGCTGTTTTGATGCATGGAAGTGCAATTGTTCCGTTATTAGCCAGCTTTCAAACGACGCCCATCATGCCGTTCGACGACATATACTACAGCGGAATCTGCCCCGCCAAAGTTGGAATCCACGTCCGTTTCTCAACTGATTCATCCAGGTACATTTTTTTAAAATAGTTAACAATGAAATAATAAATGGAAATGAAATGCCATTGAAAATGTTGTATCAGTGTCCTCGCCATGAATTTGCGTGGCACTCCTAGCCCGTGCGAGCTGCGTCGTTTCATCTCGTGGCTCACTGTGTCCGGCAGTCACATGAACGACTCTCATGTTGCCACCAGCAATTTTTACAGCAACGTGACCCAATGCATTTTCGCTGACAACGCAGCAGCCAATCCCAGTGAGCCAGTCCAGTTTTACTTCCGTTAGTCAAAACAATGGACTTCCTGATTGGTAAAGTTGTATTTTTGAATCCCTGGCAATAAGTTTTTCATCATTTCTTTTCACCCAATGGTACCAAATGATTTCACCATATCTGTTAATTGACGTCTGACATGCGGCTAATTAAATGGATTCATGTCGAACGCATTTCCTTCCGGTTCGCCATCGTTAATCTCTCTGCAATAAACAAGCGGTGCTATTCAAAAGCAGTTGGAGTTGATTGTGTGGGTATGCTATCGTTTGTAATTTCTCATTAATTTCCAAACGGCTTAATTTAACCGTGTTTTTGTTTTTTAGTGCCTGATTCGCCATATTTTGTGTGCATGTAGCTACATGATTTCGCCATCGCGTGATTGCAACTTCATTTTTGTACGGCTTTCATACACTGGCTGTACGTGTCGCTTAGTGGGAGAAGATAGAAGAGGCGGCGATAACGTGCACGCCTGCAAGTATTTGAAACGCACAGAAATTTTCATTTAAAAACAAATCATTTATAGCATGGACAGAGATAAGCGACAGGTTGGCTTTGCCCACTTAAGTCCAGCCCCTCCGTCTTGGAGTCGAGTGGGTATCACAAAGTCAACAACGAACTGAAATTTTCTTTCACTATCTCACCGTAGACGGTAGTTTGGCTTCGCTTTTCACGTTAGGTTATTGGACTCGTAAAAAGCAGAGGACTGGTGAACAACATGTAAAGTCGAAACTTGTAATTGACGTCTGAGACACAAGAACGACGATGGAACCCAGCGGGCAGCAGGAAGAAAGCGTTGACAGGGCGGAAATGCGGCAGCAGGCAACAGCTGAGTTGAAATTTGGAAACATTGTAAGAATTAATATTTATTTTATTTTATTTTTTTTTTCAAGTATTAACAGCTGCTTTTGTTTAACATTTCTAATTTTATTATTGATTCGATGTTGTAGTCATTACAAAAGGCCACTAATGTAACCTATCACCGGCCTTTGGTGGACAGGAATGTCCGTAGTAAAATGATGGGTCGGGGCCGTTTCAGAGGATGCACTCTCTGGTTTACAGGTAAATAAAATCAGATATTTAATCGATATTGAAACGTATTTATTATTTTATACTGATAAAATATATTGGGAAACAAAAATAAAAAAGGATTTTCCGGTGCTGGAAAGACGACGCTTTCATTTGCGCTGGAAGATTACCTGATCGCTCGAGGCATTCCTTCGTTTTGTCTCGACGGTGACAACATGAGAGTCGGCCTTAATTCCGATTTAGATTTCTCCGATGGTGATCGAGAGGAGAACATCCGACGGGTGACTGAAGTGTCCAAACTCTTTGCCGAGTCGGGCGTCGTGACGCTCTGCGCCTTCGTGTCGCCCTTCCGTCAGGTAAAATTCTGTTAATTCTAATTTTCTTAATTAATTGCTTGAATGATAACATTTTTTTGCTTCTAGGATCGAGATAATGCTAGGAAAATTCATCAAAAAGCTGGACTTCCATTCATGGAAATCTATGTGGACGCTCCGCTGGAAGTCTGCGAAAAACGTGACCCCAGGGGTCTTTACAAAAAGGCTCGACGAGGCGAAATCAAAAGTAAATTCCTACTCGATAATTTAAGAAACGAGACTTGGCCATTCAAAAATGCAAACGTTTCTAATCAATGAATGGCAGATTTCACTGGAATCGATTCACCGTACGAACCCCCACAGCGTCCCGACATGACGTTGCCCACCAACGAAATGTCCGTCAGCGAATGCACTCAACAGCTGGTCGACATGCTCGTCACTAGGGTATCATTCTGCTATACTAATATACAGATCTTAACTTGATGTTTCATCTGATTTGAGTTATTATTACGACAGAACATTTTGCCTCAAACTGCCCAGGCTTCTGTGCTGGAACTTTTCGTAGCCGATCCAATCCAAGCCAGAGCCGAAATGGAGACGTTACCTTCGCTGGAAATTAGTAAAATCGACCTGCAATGGGTGCAGGTGTTGTCCGAAGGATGGGCATCTCCTCTTAGAGGATTCATGAGAGAACGTGAATATCTCCAGGTATGCAAATTAATTGTGATCTGGCGACGGATAGTTCACCTCTAAAACAGAAAAAAATTATTCCGTTAGATCATGTACTTTAAAAGTATTCACGAAGGTGTGGCCGTCTCCAATCAGAGCATGCCCATCGTGTTGGCCGTCAGCACGGAGAATAAACTGAGGTTGAGTGGCTGTCCTGCCATTGCTCTGCGTTACCTGGGCAAGCCGATTGCCATTATGAGGACACCGGAATTTTTCGAACATCGCAAGGAGGAACGATGTGCCCGTCAGTTCGGTACGACGCATCCCGACCATCCGTACATCCGCATCATCAATGCCAGTGGCGATTGGCTGGTTGGCGGTGAGCTGGAAGTCCTGGAACGAATCAGATGGAACGACGGACTGGATGACTATCGCCCAACACCAACCGAATTGAAACGCATATTCCAGACGATGGGAGCGGATGCTGTTTTCGCCTTCCAGCTGAGAAATCCCGTCCACAACGGCCACGCCCTTCTGATGCAATTCACATGTCAAACGTTATTGGAAAGGGGCTACAAGAAGCCCGTCCTTTTACTGCATCCGTTGGGCGGGTGGACGAAAGACGATGACGTTCCATTGCACGTCAGGATGGAGCAACACAAGGCCATTCTGGAAGAGAAAGTGTTGGATCCGGAGAACACTGTCCTGGCCATTTTCCCATCGCCCATGATTTACGCCGGCCCGACTGAAGTCCAATGGCACGCCCGCGCTCGATTGACGGCCGGCGTTAAATTTTACATCGTCGGTCGAGATCCGGCCGGAGTGGAACACCCAGACGTCTTCATGAACAAGCACCTGTACGAACCGACGCACGGCGGCAAAGTGCTGTCCATGGCCCCTGGGCTGGCCGGCATGGAAATCATCCCGTTCCGTGTAGCAGCCTACGACAAAGTGGCGAATGCCATGAATTTCTTCGATCCGGATCGCAGCCAGGATTTCGACTTTATTTCCGGAACTCGGATGAGAGGTATAGCCTTAATTTTTTGGTTTTTGAAATCTTCAACAGAGGGAGTTGCAATCGATTTAATTTGCTGTTTCCTCTGCTGATGTTTTTGTTTTTTTGTTTTTGTTTTGTTTGTGTGATCAGCTCTAGCGCGATCAGGTAGACCTCCACCCGATGGATTCATGTCGCCTAAATCGTGGGAAGTGCTCGCCCGTTACTACAATTCGTTGCGTTGAGCTCTGGAACATGTAATGCACGTTACGCGTATTTCGCTGTTTCCTGAATTGTGATATGCGCTCATTGTCAGCATAAATTCATGATTTTTCAAAGACGTTATCGATTTATCTGTTAATGTTTCCAGACGCGAAACATGATTTTACTGTTGTTTTAAACTGACTTGTGGATTAGTTGGTTGATGTTTGATTATCTGAAATAGCTTTACATTATCAGCTGCGGTTTGGAAGGTTTTTGTGTTACGAAACAGGGAAAAAAAAAATGTGGAACTGGAAAAACCTAGTCGCTGTGTGTGGGGTAAAACTCTGTGACCTTTGATTTAATGGGTACATGAAACAACAACCAAAAGAATCTCTGACTGGAACAAACATCTTTCGCAGTCATAAGATGAAAATAAAAGATTAAAAAAATAAACAAAAAGCGGGAGCTGGACAGCCAAATACCCGTCTGGGGCGATATGTGGGCTGTAAAATGTAGACCTACACCGGCCCATGTGCAATGCACAGTCCGCTTTTCCACGTGATCAAAAGGCTCGTTACGTACACACCCGTTTGACGTCAACATAAATCAAACACCATTAAATGCTGTGTGACGTGAGTGGAGGCCTTTCGTTCGGCCAGTGCTGAAAGAACATTTCAATCATCGAAATCAACTTATGTTTTAAAAATGTGGTTTCTTTAATCCACTAAAAAAAGGTTGAGGTTGATGATGAATTGTTTAATCTTTTGTGAAATTAGCGTGAATGCCAACGTACCGAATGATCTGTAACCTCAATTCTGTTAAAATATTAAAGCCATGATTAAAGCCCCCACTAAAGTCGTGCAAGATCCTTGAACGGATCCATTTGAGAAATTGACGTAACATCCATAACCGTTTAGACATGTCGTATATCATACGAAACAAACAAAAACAGAAATTTACATTTTATCCACGTGTTTGTTTAATCTCGATGACTGTATGGTTTTGCAATTCTTGACAAAAAAACCCAGTTAACTAACCTTTTTGTTTGTTTTATTTGTTAAGGATTATAGATGGAGACGGTTGCTGGGCCATTGTAGCCGAGCAGTTCGCTTGCAACCAGAAATATCTGCTTTTCGGTAGACGTGTCGATCCAGCACACGCACCGATTAGGAAAGATTACAAACAAAACGGTGGGCGCACGACGAAATCCAAAGCAAACCGTTGGCCCCCTGGCTTTGAAATTATCAGTTGCCTGTGCTGTTTTTGGTTGGGTTTTTGAAAAGATCGAATTCCGTCAAAGGTATTAATTCCATGAGAAATACGACACGTACTGATGCGTTCACGTTCCACTATACAGCGAGAAGAATGTTGAGAAACGTCGATGAAAAGCCAACAAACAAAACGGGAGGAGGAGGAAAACCCCAAAAAAAGGGGTGGCCAAGAAGATAACAGCCGTTGTTCAAGATCCTCCCTTTTTTTTTTGGGTTTGTTGGTGAATAAAAACTGGGCCGTCGTAGAGTAGTCGGCCTTGAATCGCCTTTGGCATCTTCAGACGGCCAAGCCAGAGAGTAAAACAAAATAATAATCAGTTAAACAGGTGCTGAAGGATAGAGAGATAATATAAGGCCGGCCTTAACTCACTCTTGAAAAACGTCTGCACCATTTAACGTCGTTGCAATCTTGAAACTCATCAAACTTTGCTGGGACGTGGAGGACCTCTTTTCCAACTCCAACTTTCCAACTCTATTTTACCTATACACACGAGAAAATGACTTCGCAGGAATCCAATTCCATCGTAAGATTCTTTATTTTTATTGTTCATTTCAGTTGTGAAATTAGTTTGAAATGTTGCAGTCGATGCAGAAAGCGACCAACGTCGTCTACCATCGCCCATTGGTCGACAGGAACGTCCGTGGCAAAGTGATTGGCACGGGCAAATTCCGCGGATGCACCTTGTGGTTTACAGGTAAATTTGTGTTTTTAAATCGAACGATTGGGTTCAAATAATTACCAACAATTTCTAAACGAAAGGACTTTCCGGTGCTGGCAAGACGACGCTGTCTTTCGCGCTGGAGGATTACCTGATCGCTCGAGGCATTCCAGCATTCGGCCTCGATGGGGACAACATGCGCTTCGGTCTCAATTCCGATCTGGGATTCACCGATGCCGATCGAGAGGAGAACATCCGACGTGTGGCCGAAGTGGCGAAACTGTTCGCCGAGTCGGGCGTCGTGACGCTTTGCTCTTTCGTTTCGCCTTTCCGCGCGGTAAAATCATTCGCGATTCACTTCATTTTGTTGTTGTCGTTTCATTTGATTTTGGTTTTGATTCTCGAAATTGTTGATTTCAGGACCGTGATCGTGCTAGGAAAATTCACGAAGATGCGGGACTCCCGTTTTTGGAAATCTTCGTCGACGCCCCGCTGAATGTCTGCGAGACGCGTGATGTCAAGGGTCTCTACAAAAAGGCACGTCAGGGCCAGATTAAAAGTAGGTTACATTAACACCCGACCTTTGAAATGGCGATTAACTTAATTTTATCAATTGGCCTGTGCAGATTTCACGGGCATCGATTCGCCCTACGAGAAGCCATTAAGCGCGGAGAGTACCATGCGCACAGGGGAGACATCTATTATCGAATGCACGCAAAAACTGGTCGATCTTCTCGTTGATCGGGTGCGTACCCAACAGATGGCGATCACACATCGCCATTGGTCTATTTCGCTTTATCTATTGGTGTCACGTCTCTGTCTCGGGACAGTTGTGAAACCAATGGCATTCCGTATCTTATCGACTCGTCGTACTGACCGACTTTTATTTTTTTACACGTCCGTCAAAATAGAACGTTCTACCACCGGCCGTTCAAGCCTCTGTTATCGAACTGTTCGCCAAGGAACCGGCCAAGGCTAAAGCGGAAGCGGACACATTGCCGTTCCTCGATATCAGCGAGATCGACCTTCAATGGGTCCAGGTCTTGTCCGAAGGTTGGGCTTCGCCTCTTAGAGGCTTCATGAGGGAACGTGAATACCTCCAGGTAATCATTTGCATACACGTTTCGTTTGATTGGCCAGAACTAAACGTTTTTGAATCATTTCGCCACCGCTAGGTGGTGCATTTTAACAGCATCAATGATGGAGCTGCGGTTTCCAATCAGAGCATTCCCATTGTACTCTCTGCTTCCAGCGAAGACAAGGAACGACTGGCCAAGAGCGAGGCTATCACACTACGCCACCTGGGCAAGCCGGTGGCTATTTTGAGAGCACCGGAATTCTACGAACATCGCAAGGAAGATCGATGCGCTCGGACGTTTGCCACGACGCATGCGAATCATCCGTACATCAAGACGATCCTGGCCAGCGGCGACTGGTTGGTCGGCGGTGAACTGGAAGTCCTGGAGCGAATCAGATGGAACGATGGGTTGGACGAATATCGTTTGACACCCACTGAACTCCAGCGCAAATTTTTCGACATGGGAGCCGACGCTGTTTTCGCTTTCCAGCTGAGAAATCCCGTCCACAACGGACACGCCCTTCTTATGCAATTTACACGCCAGACTTTGTTGGATAGAGGCTACAAGAAGCCCGTCCTCTTGCTCCATCCGTTGGGCGGATGGACGAAAGACGATGACGTTCCACTGCCCGTCAGGATGGAACAACATCAGGCCATCTTGGAAGAGAAAGTATTGGATCCGGAAAACACGGTCCTGGCCATTTTCCCGTCGCCCATGCTTTACGCTGGACCGACCGAGGTCCAGTGGCACGCCCGTTCCAGGATGACAGCCGGAGCTAAATTTTACATCGTAGGCAGAGATCCGGCCGGTATGGCTCATCCTGATTCTTCCCTGAAAAAGGACCTGTACGAGCCGACCCACGGCGGCAAGGTGCTGTCCATGGCTCCTGGACTTGTTGGCATTGAGATCATCCCCTTCCGAGTGGCAGCTTACGACACCAAGGCCAAAGCCATGGCTTTCTTTAATCCGGAACGCAAAGAGGATTTTGATTTTATCTCTGGCACTCGCATGAGAGGTTAGTTTCTTTATATTTCAATAACTTTGACATTGGGTTTTGGTAATTTAATTATTATTCTAATTCTGCAGCCCTGGCTAGATCGGGCACGCCGCCACCTGAAGGATTCATGGCACCCAAATCGTGGGACGTCTTGGCCCGTTATTATCGTTCGCTTGTTAGCAGTTGAAGACCTTTTTAACATCATATTTTGTGAGAATTCCATTCAACAACCCCGAAGATTTAATGTTTTTAAATTTTTTATTTTAATTACCACAAAGGACAGCAATTGCGACAAATTTCAAAATGCAAAGATACATACACATATGCCAAATTGGAATATATCCAACCAAATAATTGTGAAAGACAACACTGAAGATACAACACATTTTATGCAATTGACATGCGAAATATATTGGGCTAGAATTTAACTATTTTCACCGTGTTTTCAGAGCTGTTATTGATTCAATTTGTCGAATCAGGTGCTGATGAGATATCTTGAACGTGCTTTAACGCAAAGATCTTGGCTTATTTCGTAGTGAACAAGCAGGAGATATCTGTGAAAGTTGCTTACGGGACAGACATAAACTCACTCTACCACCTAGAAAACATGTTTTCCATGATAAATACGAAAAGGGATATTATGCTTCCCACGATCAACAGAGCAAATGCTCCCATCAAGTTATCCAAAGATAAACGAACAAGTGGTTTCTTCTCGTTTTTGTTACGTCTGCTGTTTTGCTTTCGCGTCCAACAAGGCCTGGTGTCTGGCGTGAACCATCCCTCCCAAAGAAAAACCAGGCCGATTTCATGAAGTCTCAATGTCCTGTCATCAAAAGATTACAGCTTATGTGTTTGTAATTGAGCTGCAATTTGTGGAAGAGAGGGCTGAGAAAATATTACGATAATCAAAGGCGTAATACAATTCGATTTTATGACACATTTATCGATGTAAATGTTTAAACGCCTGGTTCATATTCACATCGTCTTATTTTTCCTTGTTTAACCCTGGTTTAACATCTTAAGGAGCTGGGCACATGGAAATGAAAGATTGATTCTTTACCCTCGGTTGAAATTCTCCAAATGTGGACTTTTCTTTGCTACACCCCAGGAGGCGGGATGACTTACTGTGTTCGCGAGCATAGTTAATTTGCACTCCTTTGTTTGCTGATAATCCTGCTTTATGATTTCTTGAACACTATGCAGAGACTTTGAAACATACAGTACCAATAGTTTTTAAAATGTTAATAATTAGGATGTAGCGAAAACATATGTAGGACTGAACGATTTTTTTTTTTTTTGAAAAATTTACATACGTTGAAATATACGTGCTGATGTGGTAAAGATTTCACCATTTCAACACAGATGGCAGTGGAATTGCACTTGGATTTGTCATAGGCTCTCAGTTTATCCCCAAATACCTTATACAATCCTCTCTCTGCTGTCTGTGAAAAAGAAAGTCGTCAACTTGGATTAAAGAATGAAGACGTACAGGTGACCAGGTATAAGAATCGACATTTACCAAAAAATAGTCATCTAAAAAACGAAAACGAAAACGAAAAATACTTACCGAAAACCACACATCTCCGGCAAGTCCTCTATTGACAACAAGGTAGACATTTGGATCATAGCCGACATCTGTCTCAGAGTCTATAATTGGAGGTGTGGGACGTATTGTCGTTACAAAGGAGATGAGAATTCCGTTGTAGACGTTGACAAGAACTAAGGTAAGTAAACACCAAGCTCCCACAAGTAATCGAATTTTTGTTATCTTACATGGTATGTATCCACCTGGGTCAATTTTAAAGTCGTATACTGTTTTATAATACTTCTTTTTGAAATAATTTTTAACAACGATTTAACAACGATTTGAAAATGTTGTGCTGAACGAGACAAGAAGAGTCTGATACCTTGATTCAGTAATGTGCCAATGATGTACATAATTAGATCTTGTGTCACAACAACAATCTGCAGGGGACCTGATTTTTCTCTGTTGTCAATTAATTTATTCTTCTTTTCTGCTAGATAATTGTAGCCCAAGAGAGCTACTGTGATAGAAATGGCAGCTATAACCAAGCCTAACCAAACCTGATCGTGATTTTTCACATTAGTGAGAGACATTTACTTCATAGTAAATAATTATTGGAATGCTTATACCAAGGGCTGGAAAGGTTTGATTACTGCATCCACGTTGTTTTGCCAACCTTCAGGCATTGGGATGAGAAATGCGCCCGGGGAAAATATCCATGGGTGAACATACTCCACCTTAACCAATCGTCCAGGTGAAAGGCCCATGACAGCAATCATCACGTCAGCTTTCTAGATATTCACGTCACATAAAATGACGCGTGAGTCTTTCTTGTACTGATCAATAATTTAAAAATATCTAGCACTTGTTATTGAATAAACAAAAAACAACAAAAACGAATGAAACAGTAAATTAAATACGAACTAGTTTCTGCATGTTGGTTATATGTCCAGGTTTGGATCCTACATCTTCAATAGTAGTCGTGTTGCCCGCCACGAGCGAATAACTGATTTGAAGTATCAAAAAGGTCGACGAAAAGAAACAAAAAATATCAGAAAGAAGATCACTTGTTCAATGTGCTGAATATTAGATTTATACAGCGCGTACGTACTCGAATTTATAACGGTCTGCGATCCAATCAAGGATGAGAAGAGAAACACCTTCTATGCTTTGGATGTGGCCAGTTGCATTCCTGCGGAAACTCGCCGATAAGGGGAACTTTTCAAACAAATCAAGAATCAGAAAATTAAGTAGAATCTAAAGGAAAATCCAAGGGAAAATCTCGTTCGTCAAATATTAAATCAAATACGTTAAAATTATTACTTTGTTAGAATATTGTACCAAACCGACTTAACTGGGGAATATGTTTCAGTGTGGACAGGCAAAAATTGGCAAGACATCATAGTAGTCATCACACCCAGGACTATTTGCGTAAAAAATTATATCGTTTCTTTTGTACCTGGTTAACGACGACAAGGAGGTGATATCTCTTCTGAAATCTGTCTTCTACAGCTGTTGCTTTGGTTAGATACAATAACCATAGTATCGGTTTATAGGTGTGACAAGCAACAGCCATTAGCCAGGTAAGCTTCATGATTCCTATTTAGAACAATTTAGTTAATTTAGATTTTATTTGTGCTGAGTAGATTGCCTATTGAAATTTCCAACTGACTGGAGTTTTAATTTACAATAGGTTTTTAATATCAAAATTAAACTTTTTTGTTTGGATCCAACGTACTCGAAAAGACTCGACGAAAAAGATTCGACTTGCCGATTCTCAGTGCCGCCTTCACACAACAGGCTAGTCAGAAGAAGCCTTCAGTTCTCTGTTCAGCGTCTTCTTTTATAGGCCAGCACTTGTTAAACCGATATTTCTTCGCCTCCCTCCATCGTTGAGCCCTGGCAACGTTAAAAATGGAACATAGAAGAGAAGCAATTCGATATGATGGCTGCGTCGATGAAGGGGTAGTCGCTGGTAATCTAATATTGAGTGCCTTGAGGGGTTTTTGATTCTTTGTTGGACCTATGTAACGTGAACGATACAACGCAATAACGAATCCAATTGAATTCTTTATTAGAAAAATGATTTTCTGTCGTACGAAAAAATCAGCTGCTGTCGTTTGAAAAAGGTGGTAATTACTCATTCAAGGTTTCACCTTTGTCGAGTAGCATGAAAAACAAAATCAACTACTATGGCAACAACATTGATTTCTCAAGAAAAAAAAAAACAAAGTAAAATAATTAACAAACCAAACATTTTCGGCACGGCGACTTCGAACCTCATGAACCTAGGTGGCTTCAATTCAACTGAAAAACAGTTAAATTGCATATCTACCGAATTGGATTGTAGCTTTTCCAAGATGGCCGCGTGGCACCGGCTTTTCACCTAACACAAGTGATGCCCGTTAGTCTATTCCCTCTAACAGTAACTGCATCACATTAACATTCTCAAATATACTCTTTCAGTAGAGATGGTTTTCCAAATTGCAAAAGAATGGACATTTTTCAATTTCTAATCTAGTACTCTGCTTTCCCAGATTCAAAGAACCCCAGAGTTCTGTGGCTTTGGCAGTCTGGCTCAATATTCACGACGCATTCAAGATGGCCGTCCAGATGTCAGCTGTTTTAAGTCACTAAATTACGCGGACTTCCGGTCCGCGGAATGTTTATTTTCTCAAAAATGAAAAGGTGATGAAGGATTTTTAAAATTTTTCATTTTTCTTCATTTACACATTTTTGCATTCATCGTTTCTTTATCCTTAACGTCCGCCTGTAAAAAATGTCCCTTTATCACAAAAGAGGTAATTAAATTGAAGAAAATTAAAATTAAATTGCCCCAGCTGCTTAAAGGCCAATGCCAACGTTTTTTTGCCCAACATGTTAGCCATTTTGAATCCTGACTCTTGATTTGCACCCTGCCATGTTAAGATTAAAGCATATTTAATGGCTGTCAGTTGCTTAAACAGAAATTTCTACTCGTTGTACATTATTTAAACGTATTTTCTATTATCACAGAGCTTCAGAAGAATTCGGAGCTTTATGTTTCTTGCGTTGTGACGATCTCGACAATCCCCCTGTTAATTCGACACGTGATTGAGAGGACCGCCTATCATCAAATTGGTTTGACGTACTAACTTTAAAAGTAAGTCTAGTTTGCTAATTTTAAAAAATAGAATTATCAGTCTTGGTTCTTCGTCTCCCAGAGAAGATTATTAACTAGGTCGAAATTTTTCCGAAAAACATTTTTTTTTACCACGAAAATGACTGAATTCCAATTTTTCCTTCCCAATCTAAAATGTAAATGGAATTGTCATTTTCCTTTTGAAGCAGTTATACCAATCGTCGTGGCAGTTTTATCTACAATGACATTCGTCTATATTCGAATCGCCATTAGTGCTTTCAATTAAATTTCCCATTAGAAAGACAAATATCTATAGACTAGTTGTTAAATACTTGGTGAAATTTTTGAAATTAAAATGGGCTATTTTCAGCCTTAAACATTTTGCTGGTTTGGCTTAACTATATTCTTCAGCTTTCTGACTGTACGTTCTACCGATTGTTCTAGATGTAGCGAAATGCCCGTGCGATAAAATTTATGAATTTTGTATTCTTTTTTACAGGGTGATGCGTATCCGGCCAATAGCGTTTTCTTACTAAACTTTTAGACGAAAATGCAAATAGTTGGTTGCTTACCGTTCGGCCACCGATTATACAACTAAATTTGAGTTCAGAAAAATTAAGAACATCCTGTGTAAAAACAGGTTGCCATTATTTTGGCGTGTCACAGTCTCGTCTGGAACAGTGAAGGCCGGACGTGTTTTAAACGGAAGACAAGTAGAACAAGGTAATTGACCAGTACCTTAACCTATCGATGTTGAATCTTTTTTTTTCTTTTTTGCGTAATAGTACGTCGTTAAGAAATGGCTAGCCACAGATATTTAACTGGTCGAAGAATTTCTTCCTTTTCAAAAAAAAAAAATAAATAAATAAATAAATATTCAAAACAGCCATTTGTTTAAAGGAAACGAGTAAGAAACCATTGGGGCTTCTTTCGGCCGCTAAACCAGTCGTCAAATAAAAATATCTTCCGGTTGGGGATTTCTTCAAGTCATTCCAAAATAGATCACTGTCTATCCGCATTCGTTTATGGATGTCTACATAGCGGTCGATAATTTGGCAAATAGTGGAACGCTTAAACGTCCGCGCACGTACTGCACCGATTGATAATTGTTTTATTTGGTTTGTGTTTTTACAGGTGAAACGGTATATAAAGACATGGCGAGCGGACAGAAAAGACACAGAACCAGCGCAGTGTTTGAAGTAGCTTGACTTCTTTAGCAACATGCAGCATTCCAAGAATATTTTAACTCGAGTGGTTTTCATTGCCACTACCACTGCGATTGTTTTGATGCTCTGCGCACCGGTGGAAGTTGGTGCTAAAAAAGCGCATTCTTTGGTCACTAGCACCGTCACGGTGACTGTAACGTCCACTGATAAGGTAAAATTACTTGTTTACTTAAATTCCAATAGAACTTTGATTAAAATTCTGACTGTTGCTGGACAGAAAATTTGTGGAAAGCTGGTCAACGTCACTGCTGCCTGTCGTCGCCGTCGTAATTTTGAATTCGAGAGGCCTGAAATCTTGACATTTGATGAAGACATTGACGAAGCGATCGACTTGGCCTTTAAGAATTTTTACGTTACCAAACAATTTGCTCCTACCAAAACACTTGGGTAATGAAATTCCAAGATTTTCACGAAAATAATGTTAATTAGTTGCAGGTTGAGCCAAAGCTCTATTGAAGAATGATTCCAAATTCTACTTCAAAACTTATGTTCTTCATTTTGTTGTGCAGTATGGAAGTGACACCGTTGGTCTATTTGCCGCCTCTGAAGGCATCTGCACGTAAACCGCAGATTGCGAGCTTCCACCCTGGTGTTGAATCGTCGATGCCAACTTTTGTGTTTGACAGCCGAAACAAGAACCCTTACCTACACCCGAGTGTCTATCAACAACACCAAGCCGAACTACAGAAGCAACAGATCGAACAAGAGCAGCGTGTTTTTTTCTCCGTCCTATCGCTTGGCAACGTGTTCAATAATAAGGTCACCGCAACATACACTACACATACTACAAGTAACTAAAAAAGAAATCAGTTTCTAAATGGCCGATTCAATAGCAAAGCTGATTTATACAAATGACAGTAACAAAAACGGAAGTCAAGAGTACTGAAGCCACCTTCTTCGTCGTGGGATGCACGCCCAATCCGTTCCCGTTCAGCGTTTGCTCTGGTAAACGTTAAAAAGAAACGATGACTTTGGAAAATCGCACTCGAAATTATTGCTATGGCGGAAAGTAATTTGACAGCCACGATACTGTTTGGAGATTAATTCATTTTAATTTAAATTACTTTTTTCTTAGTATTATCTAGTTGATTGTTTAAGTTAATATTTAATTCTTCACATTTCTGTCGAATTTTTTAACATTGAAATACACT
Organism: Daphnia magna; assembly: GCF_020631705.1. NCBI lineage: Eukaryota > Metazoa > Arthropoda > Branchiopoda > Diplostraca > Daphniidae > Daphnia > Daphnia magna. Next base: position 39,866 of record NC_059186.1, on the reverse strand, counting down.
TGCTTGCAGATTGCATAAAGAGCTCTAAAATGAATTACCAGTGGGTTTTGGTGCAACAATTGAATATTTTCATCTGTTGAACCGGTTCAGTTTAGGTTTCGGGGGATATAAGACTAAGATATTCACTCGGTTCTATCAAACAAAACATAATAATGATACAATTACAAATAATGCAGCTTTGGCAATGGCAAACGGTTGTCTTGGTGCTGCAGTTTTTCCAAAATGACGAATGACTTTTTTGTCTCTCATCTTCAAGTTTTGAATCCATTGATTTCACGGGAAGTATACTTAGTCTATGTCGATCTTATTTTCGTGTTCATTTCCACATTCGCTACAATTTGGATTAATTTCTTTCAACTTGTTTACCATTATGAAATTAGAAAACAAACATGGCGGCTAGATCCATTCCAATATAGTTTCAACGGTGTAGTGACTAGTGAGAGAAATAAATACATTCCTTAGAAATTTTCCACATTGAGATTTTCAAGGATAGCCTCCAGGAATTATCTTTGGAAATTAATCCATCATCACAATTTGTTTAATTTTAAATCCTTTAAGTTTTTTATGTCCCCGTGCATTATGTCCCTTGAGCATCGGCATCGGTGCATGGCAGAAAAAAATTTATTAATCGCTTACTTAAATATCGATTCCAGATCATCTTCCTATTGGCCACGTGCTGGGAAGGGAGTTCTTTGTTCTCTGGCTGTTGTGGAAGAAGGTAATGATAACCACTCTAAATCAGGATTATAAAAAGGATTAATTTACGACATAACTTATTTGTATTAATTGTTTCATGGTTGTTGATGGCTATTGAACTTGTGCTAAACCTAATATCAACTTGCATGTACTTGTAGATTTTGTTGAACAGAACTTGATGTAAATGTACTGGAATAGTACAGGTTAGCCTTATTTCTAAGATAACATTGACAACTTGGATTCATTAAGTGTTATTTCCTGTTGGTATTTCACAATATTTCAATCTTGTATTTCACAGTATCTCATAATCTTCTTTTGACATTGAAGTGTGGATTCTTGAAGTCCTCACCTAGCCAAATAGCCTCATCAGAAGGAGTTGAGGGCATCGAACTTAAACTTAACAAAGGTGATGTGATAAGTTTACTTCAACTAGTTTTCTTGTATTTGTTCCTTTTCCTTTGTTCTAGATGTTTATTTTGAATCAACTGAAAAATGTCAATGTCAACAATATAGTACATGTTGGCGTGAAAGCAGAATTTGTTAGCAAGCATTTTAAAACCTTAAACAACAAAGATAAATTTTGGTGCAAGTTGAACATCATTCTGGTGTGAGAATTTTAAAACTGCCTTGTTATATGGTCTTTGTTATTGAAATGTACATTTCCTATTTAATAGGGTAACAGAAGCGAAAGAAGTCTCCTGTTGGCCATTCGAGTGTTGAGCAACTTAAGATCACAATCTGCCGTCTAAATCTGTGTTATTGAAAACAGTCAATGGGCTAACTGGGTGAGTCAACAAAGTATGATATTCTTTAACTATTCTTTTTCAGTTCAAACCCACATGCAACCTTAGATGATAGAACTGAGTTTACCGAGAAGTTCTTGGCTGATTCGCATTTTCGTAGAACGGGACAAGGTGTCGTAAAAAAGAAAGTTTTATCACTTTGTTTGGCATAACGAACTATACGGGTCTCTATCTTGCCTTTTGGACTCTATAGCTAGCTCCCCGTTGGTTAAAGTACGACAGCGTGCCCTGAAATTCGCTAAAATATGTGCCAAATGCGTTACGCGGTAAAAAATGGCTAGTCCGTTTTGACACTGGTTTTTATACAGTTTGCCTTTTGATTTCAGCGGATGCACGTTGTACCAAGGCTTCATCCTAGAATTGTTAAGAAATTTGTTCTGAGAGTAGGCCTAACATCGACCTTTATGTTCAGTACGCCTATCAGATGAAAATGCTAAATTGTTGCGGAAAAGAGTTGAGTAAAAGGGGAATGAAGCAATTAATCGATTTCCCAGAAAAAAGTGCTTTAGAACAGGCTTACATTAATGTCTTTGTTCTAACGTTTCATTGCAATCGACTGTAGCTTCCGCGCTGATGTTGATTATTGACTGCTCGAGGAACTTCTTTGCTGTCTATGCGTAAATAGCTAAACACAATCGGACTAGTAGTTTCTTTCAATTTAGTATCCGTTCGTGACGGCTCACGTTTTCTCGTTTTTATTACCTGGTGTAAATTGCACCGTAGATTAAATTTATGTTTCACGGTGCAACAAGCTTCCTTTCTTTTTTGTATTGCTTATTTTAGAGAATCTTAAAATTTATTATTGCGAATTTCCGTAAATTTTACATCAAATTTGGTAATACGAATCCCCCCAGGCATTTTTTCAAGGCCCTTGTATACATTTTGCTTGCATGTTGGTGCTGGAGCCGTACACTAGCATGCGAAACGCACTCGTTGCGTGCCGACGAAAAATGGCTTGCGTGATTTGCAAGTTTTTTAACTTAATCAACAGCAAAAGTTGTCGCATGAATTTTTTTTTTTTCTTAGAAATGGCTGTAATATATCCACTGGAGTGAAAACACGCCCAACTTTTGGAACAGATTCATTTGTTGCTTTAGAATCTATCCATTTACATAGAATTTATTTTTTTATTGAAAATGTCTCCGTTTAGAATAATAAAGAAATTGTTTGTTTAGGTTTGTTATCGACCTCGTCCGCATTTTTGAAAGTAGCTCTGATTCGTCAACTATTTTCTGGATCAAGTGTTGATGGTGTGGAGTCTTAAATGCCTTTATCCACAAATGGTATGTTTGATTTTCAACTGGTTTCTATTGTAAAATGGCTATTGTCTTTATTCTAGTTCAACCTAGTATTTGCTCGCGTTGATTGCCGGACGGACTAGTTTTGCTGCTATTTTCATGACATTTCCAGATCAAAGTACCAGAGATGGTGAATTATTACAGGATGGATATTAATATGATTTGCTGTACGTAGTCGTGCAGACACGGAATGCTGAGTCATGGCATTAGCAACGCGTAAGAGGTATCTTGTCAACGAGAATAAATTTCGATGTAAATCAAATTACATAAATTCTATTTTTCAAGCTTAAATTTGCTTAAGGTAACTGATGTCGTACTTTAGACGAGTCCTTCCGTAAATCGATGAAATTATTATGAATTGATGCTGATGAAACGACGCCAACTCTTTAGAAATGACGAGTCAGGTAAATTTTTCAAGTGTATCTTATTGTTCATTGTAATCTATTTCTTAAGCAGTATTCAGTAGAAATGCTATACCGATTGCATACGTGATGCTATCTAAATTTCTGTAAACTTCAAGTTATCTCATTTAAAGATTGCTGAGCTCATGATGATTAAGGTATTAGAGCCATTGTATGAGTAACATAAACCCTTTGGGCTCTTTTAACTCGAAGGAATGCCAAACGTCTCGTCACTTTCTGTAGTATTATTCATTTAATAGTGAAATTTCATGATACGTATGTCTTAGTCTTAATAGCTTTGATGCCACTTTAGCTGACATCCTGTATTGTCAACAGGACATTGACCAAATCTAACTTTTATGTCCATATGGTACATGAAGACGTTGGACAGAATGCATTGGGTGCCGGCCACAACTGTTGAATTGTCTGGCTACTGACACAGCAGTTATCAACAGCCTTGAGGTAACCATAGGAGGAAATGAAATAAAAATCCAAGTGTAAGAGCATGCCTTGAATTTCAAGTAAATTGTCTTGAAAGGACTGTGCGTCTGAAGGCGAGAAAATTGTTCAGTTAAGTCTATGTGTTTGTATTTCTCAATTCCATAGTGAAAAGAAGACTAATCTCGAGTTCTGCCCAGTTTGTTTTGTACACACCCCCTCAGGCAAACAGATGCACTGTCCATTTTTGTTTTTTTGTACAGTGTATCATCAGCTCTGCTTGATAAGAGGCTGTGATTTTCTAACAAGTCTCTCAGTCAAGCTGCGGCTTTTGATTCGAAATGGAGCTCTTTATTCGCTTGTATTTAACTTTAGTTGGCCTTTTCGTATTTCAATGTCACGCAGATGAACAACCCGTGGTGAACATACCATTCTTGGGTAGTCTACGTGGATCTGTGATGGTATCGGCATCAGGCAGGAAGTTTAACGCCTTTAGAGGCATTCCCTATGCGCAACCACCTGTTGGAGATTTACGTTTTAACGTAAGTAATGAAAATTAAATCTATTTTTTTTCAATTAAAATTGTAATGCACTTGATATCGTATCTATTTCTCATTTGTTTTTTTGTCAGAATTTGCAAATTTTTATCTTCAGGGTCAATTTACTGAAATGTATATGGCGCACTATGTTTATTTGGTTATGACTTGTGGACCGGGCTGCTTATCTGTCCAACGCGCAGTTATTTTAAGAACAAACAGCATCTGCATTGCTCTCATGTGATTGTACGCTTGCGCGTTAAAATGTTCTTACATTTGCGTTTAAATAACCTAGGTGAATCCTATTTGGATTTGATAAGAGTTCATTAAATGTGTGATCAGCTATTTAGGTTTTCTAATTGTTGTAGTTGCAAAATCACTATTTAAAACAAGACTAACTTCTTCTTCCAAATAAAATAGGATCCAATCCCGGCGAAACCGTGGACAGGAACTTTGCTGGATGCCACCAAGGAAGGTCCAACTTGTTTACAATTCGACCTCGTGACGAAAGTCACGGCAGGTCAAGAAGACTGCCTTGTACTCAATGTGTACACCACAAACGTAATTTAAATGTTTAAGTTAAAATATCGTATCGAAAGTGAGCGAGTTTTATGTGCGTACAGGTGGATGCCAGCGAGAATCCTCTGCCGGTCATGGTGTGGATTCATGGCGGAGGCTTTACCACTGGCAGTGGCAATTCTGACACGGATTTGTACGGTCCCGGCTACATCCTTGATCGAGATGTCGTCTTGGTCACTCTTAACTATCGTTTAGGATCTTTTGGTGAAAACCTGAAATTTTCAATTCCAATTATTTTTTAATCAGATTATCAATAACGCATTTAGGTTTTCTGAGCACGGAAGATAAAGAGGCCCCAGGAAATTATGGACTCCTTGATCAGTCATTAGCTCTCAAGTGTGTAGTTTTGCTAGGCGTCAACCAACTAAACGTAAACGAACCGGTTTTTCATGCATTATTTATCGCCGCGTAGATGGGTTCGAGATCACGTCCACCATTTCGGAGGCAACACGAACTCGATTACCATTTTCGGGGAAAGTGCCGGCGGTGCCAGCGTGGAATACCAAGTCCTCTCACCCTACTCTAAAGGCAATGTCCTGTTGAACACGAGTTGTTTTTTGCTTTCAGTCATTCATTCATTCGTTCCGTCCAATTGGCTGTACATAGGACTGTTCCACCGCGCCATTGCCCAGTCTGGGTCGACCAGGTGCCCTTGGGCGCATACGAAAAGCATAGGCGCATACACGCGCATTCTGGCCGAAGACGTCAACTGCCCGACGACCAATTCCAAAGAATTGCTCAAGTGCCTGAGGAGCAAGGACGTGAAAGAGTTCCTGGACTCTAAAAAGAAGATGGGCATGATAGCGGTTCGTACAAATGACCTCCAAACTCTGCCTCGCCCTTTTATTATTTTACTTTGATTGAACGCTCAAATTTTAAGGGTTTGGGATTACTTCCGATCGCGTTTGTACCACGCGTCGACGCTGAACGAGAATTCCCGTTTCTCCCCGACACTCCAGAAAGACTTGTAGCCAATAAGCAATTCAATCAAGTGCCGTTTATCGGCGGATTAACTGAAAACGAAGGCGGCCTTTTTGCTGCAAGTAAATCCAATCTTTTTATTTTTGAAACAATTTCCTGTGGAAGACTTGAAACTAATTGAAATGCCAATTTGCTTCCAAGGTTTGGCAACGCTGGACGGCGAAGGCATGAATGAGTTCAAAACAGATCCCGTCAAAAATGTGCTTCACATTTTAGCCATGGAGAATCGAAAGGGTGGCCCTCAAATAGCCCAAAAGGTTTACGATTATTATTTTTCTAGTGCCAAAACGGACGAGGATATCATTTCGCAATACGGAGAGGTATGTGCTCATGTTTAACTTTTCATTAGCTTTTTACTTGTGTTGATATTTATTCGTGAATGGCAGCTTTCGTCGGACATTGGATTCTTTAAATGCGTCGATGATTCTGTTAAAGCGCTGGCCCAGCACAATGCGTATCCCGTCTTCTATTATCAGTACGCTCATCGGGGCCAGCTGTCCCTCGTTGAAATCTTGGACATACCCAAAGATTCTGATTTCGGTAGGTCAAGTCGTTTTGGATTCATTCACACGTTATCCAGTGGCCTGAAATTTCATCTGCTGTTCTCCATGTTTTGCACAGGTGTGGCTCATGCCGATGAAATTCTGTTGATGTTTCCCAATTACTTGATGCCTCGCCTCAGCCATCCCAACGACCTCAAAGTGTCTAAAATGTTGTTGGATTTATGGACGTCATTTGCTGCTGATGGGTAATGTGTCTCCATTGATCAATGGCTTTTTTTTATTGACTGTTTCCTGATTATTTTTTTCATTTTAATTCATCCTTCTCATGACGGATGCAACTAATTGCCTTTCCTTATTTCCCGCCAAACGATTGATGGACCACAGGATACCGCAAAGTGATGACGTTGTTGACAAATGGCTTCCCACTACGCGCGAGCAGGTCCGTTACCTTCGCATCGAGGCCAACAATCCCAAACTCATCAACAATTCAATGCCGTTTCAATCGAAACTGGACTTTTGGAAAAATCTACTCACCACTGGAAAAGATGAGCTCTAGAATGTCTTTTGACAAGACTTTGTGATCATTTAGTTTGAAAAAAAAATTTACTAATCAGATGATTGTCAAAAGGAAAACAATTCATTTTAGATGGGGCCCAAAATTATTCCGCGTCGTCTCTCAAGTTTATGACCCGCATAATTTTTTGTTTTCTTTAGCTTAAGCAACACGTTATTGAAATGCAGTCTGTTTATCAATGTGCTGTAAGCGCAACTGAAACATTATTTTGAAGCGGTGATGTAATGAATTGCTTGGGGACCTATACGTCAGTCTAAAGTCCAAATTTCGTATCTCGTAGAAAAACAAAATTTTGAAACAAAAAAACACAAGTCTTATCATTTTCGTCTATCAAAAGTCCATTGTTACGTCGTTTTTGACTAAAGTTGTATGGAAATTTGATCGTTTTTAATAGCAACACTTGGTGTCGTTTGTAACGGACGTTTAATTTTCAGGCGAATTTTTCAGAAAAATAGCAATGAGTTGCCCTCAACTAAAGTACATCTTTGCCATCCTGCTACTTCATTCTGTGTATTCAAGTCGAGAAGAACCGATCGTTAATGTCCCATCATTGGGGCGTCTCCGTGGATCGCGAATGTCGTCTGCGTCTGGCCGAATGATAGACGCTTTCAGAGCCATCCCCTACGCCCAGCCACCTGTTGGAGACCTCCGTTTCAAAGTATAAAACTTTCAAAGTCAAATATTTATTCATCTTTTTTCAATTTGATGCGTTGTGAAAAGGATCCCCTTCCAGCAAAGGATTGGCAAGGCACCACACTTGACGCCAGCCGAGAAGGACCCAAGTGCATTCAATTCAATTCCATCGTGCAAGATGGACTCGTTCTTGGACAAGAGGATTGTCTTTATCTCAACGTCTACGTACCTCAAGTAAATTTCGTTACCTTGATAATTGTCTGCATTTATTAATCATCATTTAAATCGGTGGTAGGTGAATGGGACGAATGATCCCCTTCCAGTCATGGTATGGATTCATGGCGGAGCTTTTTACATGGGAAGTGGAAACGGCGAAACAGACATGTTTGGACCAAACTATCTTCTCGATCGCGATGTCGTCTTGGTCACTTTGAATTATCGTTTGGGACCCCTCGGTATAACTCGATGGTTTCTTGTTCTCCAGTCTAATTTATTACGTTAAGTTTGATCTTGTCACTTCAGGTTTTCTCAGCACTGAAGACGCTCAAGCTCCGGGAAATTACGGACTTCTCGATCAATCATTGGCACTGAGGTATTTCCTTTCCTCGTTAATATTGCATTAAATTATTTCTTTCAAGTAGCACATCACCCCGAGTGTTGGGTAGTACAATGACAGGGTTTTTATTTAAAGGTGGGTGCGGAATCACATTGCCCATTTTGGTGGAAATGCAGACCTCATTACCATATTCGGCGAGAGCGCAGGTGGTGCTAGTGTAGATTTTCACGTCTTGTCACCCTATTCAAAAGGTAACTTAGTTTTTAAGTTTGGTTGCACAAAGCGTCATGTATTTTGCGACAGGCCTTTTCCATCGAGCCATAATTCAGTCCGGTACATCGACATGCCCATGGGCGTTGAATCCGAAGATTGCGGAATATACCAGGATGCTTGCCAATCATCTCAACTGCCCGTCGGATGCTTCCCGTGAGTTACTGGCCTGTCTGAGGACTAGGAAAGCTGAAGAAATTGCCGGAATTAGAAAGCACTTAACCATCGGACTGGTTAGTATTCCACTTATTTTTCCAATTGTACTGTGCATTTCGTACAAAAATTGTGTATTTTTCAACAGGGTTTTGGAATGTTCCCTTTGGCTTTTGTACCTCGGATTGACGCCGAAAGGAGTTTGCCTTTCGTTCCAGCCTATCCAGAGGAACTCATTGCCGAGAGAAAGTTTAATCAAGTACCTTTGATTTTGGGTGTCACTAAAAACGAAGGAGCCCTCGTTAGTGCATGTAAATCTAGCAGCGACACCTAACCCATGAATTCCCTTACTAAATCGTTTTGTGCGTGTGATGCAGCTTTTTTTGTGAATGATGACAAACACATGGACGAGTTCAAAGCCGATCCTATCGGCATAATCCGCTACATGATCCAAATGGAAAATCATCCGAATGGTCAGCAAATGGCTCAATTGGTGCACGATCATTTGTTCACTCTTCAAAAGCCCTACGAAGATCAAAAACAGCAAATAGAACTGGTGAGTCTATTTTCTTTCTTTTTTAAAATTGATTCCACTGCAAATAGAAGCCCATCATTTTCATACGATTGCGTAATGTCATTGTCGTTCAATAGATCGCTTCAGATTATGGACTTTTCAAATGCACCGATGATTCAGTCGCCTTATTCAGCGAGTTTAATAGTCAATCCACTTATTACTATTTCTACACGCACCGGGGTCAATTTTCGTTTCCCCAGATGGTCGGAGTTCCACCTGAAATTGATCTAGGTAAAACATTCATGTACCCGTTTTTCATCAAGAAATTTGAATTTAGCACAATTCTAAATTATTGGTTTCAATGGATTAGGTGTTTGTCACGCCGATGAACTTTTTCTGTTGTTCAGCTCCGGATTGTTGCCGAGGTTGAGCGTTCCAGAAGACTTGAAAGTTTCCGCAACGTTGATCGATTTATGGACATCGTTCGCTAAAAATGGGTAATTGTAATTATGACGTCCTACTTTATTTTTAAGGGCCGTTCAACTGTCACGGTTTAAAAATTGTTTGCTTGTAAATTTGTCATGACAAATTTACGAGCAGAGTTCCTGTGAGTAGCCATGTAGACGATGATTGGCTTCCAGTTGAGCAAGGAGCGATACGTTACTTGGATATTAAAGAGAGACCCACCTTTGTCAATGGTAAAATGCCTTTCGAACCGAGGCTTGCGTTTTGGAACAACATCAAAGCTGCTAATCGCATCATCACCAAGGATGAATTGTGAAACCTCTTCATTTATTCCAACTGTTTGTGTATTCACGTAGGTCAAACTAGATTAGAGTCGAAATTTGTTTTGAAAAGAATAATCATCCCTTTTCGATTAAAGTTGCACGTCGTTTGATTTTGAGCGGAAATGTTGTTAATGGACTGTAACTAAATGGTAAATTATTTAGAGAATGTGTAGCTGATCTCCAGTCCTGTCTTAATGTCTAAAAGTCTAAAATATCCATTTTATCGTGAATTTTATTTTTCTTTCAGAGGAATTCAGGCGTAAAGGGCCTTGCTTAATCAAGTGATGAAATAAATATCTTGAGACGCTAAAGATGGAAGAAATGAAGGCCCTTTCGAAGTGCTTTGATTTTTTATTGGCAAGAAAAATGAATGACAACATGGAACTATTACATACCCATTAGATCAGCAAAACGGCCAAACAATGGACTCATTAATTTTGTTTCTCCAGTTCAAGGTTTGTTGCAGGCATTGCAAGACTTCTGGCAGTTGGCAACCATGAATTCCTGATTGCATTGGCCCATGTTTGCAAACTGGACGCAGATGGGAGTGTTGTCGACGCACCTCGCTGATGATCGTAATTCAATATTTACATTAAAGTAATTGAGAACGATAGAAAATGGGAGCGTATAAATACCGTCAGTGTCCGTGCAAAGTCCGCACGTTTTTCTGCAAAAGGCCGTCATCAAATCAACACTGTGGTTGCAGAATCCGTCGCCAGCCCACACGTCGCATCCTCCCATGGCATCGACACATTCCGGACCTGTAGCGCATCGACACATCCCGTCACAGGTAAAAGCAATTAGCTAATGAACTCGCTGAAATTTAGGCTTTTGGCGTTGGTTATTCATTACCGATTGGCTCTTTGGTCGTTGTAGTCTCTTTCGGGGGCGATTCAGTAGTTCCGTGTAGTTGTTGTTCCTGTGGTACCAGGGGTTTCAGTAGTTCCTCTAGTAGTTGTTGCCTCTGCAGTGGTCGTTCTAGCCGTTGTTGTTGTCGTCTGAGTAGTTGGGGTGGTCGTTCTGACCGTTGTCGTTACTTCTTCAGAGCCGCACCGATACATGATGTTCAACTTTACTACGTCGTTCTGTTAGACGTAATTCTTAATTAACTCGTTGCCTTTAAAAAAAAAATGAAATGAAAAAACATTACCTGACTGAATCCCTGAGTGTTGCCGAGGGTGCTGCCTGTTTTTGAGTAGATTGTCGGAATCTTGCGATCCTTGGCGAAGGCGAATTGATCGTAATGCATGACAGATCCTGTTCAAGTCGGAAATAAATGTCTTACTTCTAATTCTTTGCCCCATTTATGTTCTTAAAATCTGACCTGTGTCGTAACGGGTTCCCAGCATTTCGATTTCGTTGGGTCCAAGTTTGTCAAAGTTTCGTTGCATTCCTGATTATCGACAATGAAAAATGCAAATCTGTTAATAGAATGGCTTCTAATGAGGAGAAGCTAATACAACCGTCTTGAATGTTTGCCCAGTTGATGACGACGTGATCGTCCCTGTCGGTACGCGCTTGTTCGTGGTAGAAACCAGCTGCGTGCATCAGCTCGTGAATAATGAGACCAACGTGAATGCAGCCTTGATCCAGCGACACTGTTTGAGCTCCACCCGTTCGGCCGACGTTGCTGTTGCACCTGAACAATCATCGAATCAAAGGTGTAACTATTAATTTGTTGTTAATTATCTATGCAACACTTCAATACCCGGATCCTGTTGTTCTGAAGACGATGTAGTCTGGCTGGATTGTCCGAGGAACGAATCGGATGCACGTCTTGTTGTGGTATTCCATCAAAGCCCTGGCTATGACACTGCGTTCCGCCATAGCTAAGTCATTTTTGTTGCAAAACAGCGAATCAATTGAAAAATGCTGAATCGATTTGAAAGCTGTGTTTACTGAAGGGAGCCGCAATGATGTAAGGAATGACAGCATTCGGCCAGCGATAATTACGTCCCACGATTGCGTTGCGAAGCTCTTGGATCGACTGAACGCCGGAGATATCACCCTCAAATACATCGGCTGCGTGACGAGGTGCTGCCCAATACGGGCTGGTATCGACATCATTGTCATCTTTTTATAAGTTTTTGATTTTAAAGAATATTTAATTACATTACAGGTAGTTAAAGAAAAATGTTACCGATAGTGAATGCATTCTGGAAATCCTCGGCTGTTAGATAAATGCCATTCTACAACGTAACAGACACATTCATTTTATATATTTTTTTAAATTAACTAGTCATGAAGATCTGAATAACCTGATTGCTGGGTCCATGATCGAGATGTGATGGACCGGAAGAGGTGGTTGTTTCTGGAGCATCATTGTCCAATGGTCGGCTCTTATTGCTGTAGAGGTTCGGATCGGAAGTGGCCAGACAAGTTGAGAAATGTAAGGTGATTAAAATAGAAATGTAGAGCGTGCTGAATGACATGTTGGTTCCTAATGACTGAAACAGGAAGATTGATCAGTTTGAAAGAAAAATGCTGAAATGGAACGGAATACCTGCGATAATTGTGGTGGATGCGTGTCACGACGGAGACGTTGTCTGTTGGAATCTTTGTCTCGGTCTTATATAGCTCTGGGAATCTGCCCACGATAGGCAGACATGTGTCCCCCAATAATTTTGTTTTCGACGAAAGAACGGAATAAACAACAAGTGTTCCAGCAGCCAGTAGCGGCGAATATGGATGAGGCAACGAAAACAACATTGCGCTGGACATGGATTGCCATATACAGACAGGTAGTACTGACGTTTAAACCAATATTCTATAGACAGATATGGAACATCTGTTAATAGACTGTTGTAATAGATTCATTATTATCGGAATGAGGGATGTTGAGAAAGGTTAGTTTTGACATCGGGCGTGGTATTAAGAATATTGGAAATGCCGATTAGTCTTGCTGATGCACATCAACAAAAATTCTTTGTTTAATGTAATTTTATCTATAATTCGTATCTGTATCTTAAAAGCGTAGTATTAAGGTTTTTCCATTTATCAAAAATCATATGCCGTTTATTAGTGTATTAACAAACAAATCCTTCGTGTAGATGGAGAAAAGGAACTGTACTTGAGGATATTTTGACATTTTAAATAGCTTTTTTTTTTTTGTTTTTCATACGAGGTGAAGATGGAACTTGGCTTTGATAACCTGAGAACTAACTCACTACCGGAAGGTACTGGCGCGACACACGCCTCACGTTCTTTTTTTCAGCATTTTTAAAAATCCAACTCTGCGCTTGCACCTTCCGGTAGGAAGTTGGTTCTCACATCTCAGGTTAACGGGTCTAAAGCTCGTGGAAAAATAGAATTGTCTGGCCATGTTAAATAGGGTAGGACGTTAAATTTATAGTAGTTGTTCGGCCTGGTTAATAGAATAGACATTTTTTGCCGAGTTGCAGACGCTTTTTTTCTTATTATTGTACGTGAGCAAGACTGAACAGTGCTTCCGTGCTAGAGTCATTGTGAGTTTTGTCGGTTACCCATCTCTTAATTTACAAATTATCATGTCGTTTATGTGACCTCTTGTGTCCTGTCATTTTAGTTTGTTTCTTATTTCTTTTTTGTTTGGTTAACGATTTCACAATTTGACTATAGACGGGTGTTTTAATTCACAATCGCCCTACTTTGATTCATCAGATGACTTTTGGTGAGATCACTTAGTATACATTGTCCATTTATTTATTATAGGATTTTTTTTTTTTTAATCTAGGATACTTTATACTAAATAAAATAATTGTCTTCTGTGAATGGGTGCCAGTAAGCTAGATCGTGTTTACAGGAATCTAGTGCTTTCCAAGTTTTTTATTAGAGGATGGGGCAATCCTGAAAATATTAAACGGTACATTTTTCAACTTACTACTTTTTAAGAACAATTGAGTAATTTTTTTTCTCCATTTAGGCTTTTTGAGTTCCGTAAAATTGTATCGGATAGGGAAAAATGCCAAAGTTTAGTTGACTCGCAACACAAAGTTTTCATTGATAAGGTAATTTAGAATCTAATGTAGTCCTCGTGTTAATGTTTAACAGCAATATTTTGTAGGAAGAAGACCACAAGCATTACAAAATCTTAAATGGCCACTTTCAGAGCCCATTTGCATATCATCTCCCTGGCTTAGTAAGTGCAAAAAGTAAGACTTTATGTTTCAATTTTTGTAATTTGAATCCATCTCTTTGTTGTGGACTTTTATGTAGGTGCCAGTGGAATCCGAAACTGCCTATTTCCAAGTACTGCTGCCTAAACAGTGGAATTGGGGTAATGGCCTTAAACCAATGGTAGTGCAACTTGCAGGAACAGGTGATCATGTAAGTTGAGCATAGCCTTTATTTGCCAATTGGTATTCGATATTATTTATACACACTTTTGTAACGTTACAAAGTTCTTTTGGCGTCGACGAATGCTAATGGGCAAACCGCTGATGAAAGAATGGAACATCGGCTCCATCATCCTGGAAAATCCTTTTTATGGCCTACGAAAACCAAAAGACCAAAAGTTATAAATAAACACGGGTATAGTCCATAGCATTCACTTCACGAGGCTCTTCTCTTAATTGATGCGTAGACTTTCCTGTTTGCACAATGTCTCGGACATCTTCGTAATGGGCGGTTGCCTTATCCTCGAGTCTCTTGTATTGTTTCATTGGTGCGAACGCAATGGACTCGGTCCTCTAGGAGTTACTGGAGTTTCAATGGGCGGTCATGTGCGTACTTCATTTTCTTTTCTCTAAAAAAATTTCATTACTGTTGTAGTAACTGACACAATGTTCTTCAACTTTAGATGGCTTCATTGGCAGCTTCCAGCTGGCCAAAACCAGTGGTTTTAGTTCCTTGCCTATCCTGGTCAACAGCGTCTTCAGTGTTTACACGCGGAGTCATGAGCGGAGCGATTGATTGGTCTCTTCTAGAGTCCCAGTATTATTCTAACCAAATTTACAACGAGATCCTTGATATGGTTCTTCAATCTCCAGCCAATAGCGTAAATAATTTTTACTTTGAATTAATCTGTCATCGTATTATTATTTGATTACTTTGTCTCTCTTTAGGATTGTGCCTTTGATGCAGGTAAACAGTTTGCTCAAAACTACTCACGTCACATGGGAGCAAATCTTGAAGTCCCGAGTAGCGCTCATTCCATTCCTCCTAGCAACGATCAGCGTCTGACTAAAGCCGTGGAAGAAACATTCAATTTCAAATTATCGGGGTTGTCCGGCATTGTTCTTCCGGAATCCTGGAAGCGTCTGGGCAGTGTCTCAGTTTCTACTCCGCTCCGAAAAATGCTTCAACCTTTTTTGTAAGTTCCAATTCGCACATTGAGGTCGTAATTTTTTTATTTATTTATTTATTTATTTTTTTTTTTATAATGAAATTATGAATTAGGACTGAACAAGTAAAGGGGATGGAAAAAGCTAAAGCCCGTCAACAGGCAATGGAATTTATGCGTGGCATTATGGACGAGTTCACGCACATTGCAAACTACTCACGGCCGGTTGATAGTTCGTGTATCGTCATTGTGACTGCCAATGACGATGCTTATGTTCCTCGTGAAGGATGTACTGACCTGAGACAATTATGGCCTCAGTCGGAAATTAGATATGTCTCGACTGGACATGTTGCCGCCTACGTCCTACATCATGAAATATTCCGTCGGGCCGTCAAAGATGCCTTTGACAGAATCATTGCCAACCATTATACCTGAACGCTATTAATCTTAGTTCGTAATTTGAACATAGATGGCGTACGTTTTTCTGAAAGAAAAGTTTTGCGTGATGTACCGGAAAAGTTGGGGTTTTTATGTTTAAATTTGTTTGAATGATCGAACGTTTCTTTTCAGTGGATTTCTGGAGTAAAGTGGTTAGACGAATAATAAATATATTCAAGAAAAGAATCAGAGACGAGTACGATAGCAGTAACGTTATGTTAGATTTATTCTTTCCATCCGCTGTTCCAGATAAAAAAGGTGAGATGTTTAAAGTCTGTCCTGCAAAGATGCAGGATTAACTTTATTGATAAATTGCGCCGTTCATTCATCCTTCATGCACAGTTCGAAAAGCTAAAATAGAAGATAGCGAAATGGTTGGAAGCAGTTCAGGAAAACAAACCGTTTCCAATTTCTGGGAAAACCATTGCAAATTTAGACAACCCAAGGGTTATTTCCATACGTTAAAGACGGCGTGTCATGCACAACATCCACATAGTATAGCCGATAAGTATTCGATATTTACGATGAGTAAGGTGGTCGGTTAAGCCTCGACTGTGGCAATGCAACACATTCCGTCATAGAATTACTCATCAAAGTCGATTCCTAAACGTTTCACAAAATTATCTGTGTGCCTCTGCTGCGACTATTTAGTTTCCGTGAAGGGGGAACATTCTTGGGCTAATACTAAATCTGCTAAGGGGAATACAAGTCGTTAGATTAGTTGGAGGTTATAAAATTATTTAAATCTGTTCCGTACTTTGCACGCATTGTGTATAGTCCTCGATAGTATAGTGGTCAGTATCCCCGCCTGTCACGCGGGAGACCGGGGTTCAATTCCCCGTCGGGGAGGTCAATCTTTTTTCATTCGTGTAATTTTTGTTTTGTCAGATCTTGAACTCTTAACAGAATTTTGAAAATAATTCAAGTTTAAGCAGTATTCTCTCTTTAACACTAGCGTGATACAATGTTTCTCTTAGTTATTTGCAAAGATGTCCATTAAGTTACACACAGCAAACCAAAACCATAGCTTGGTCCTTACACCTTCAACAGTGAGCTTGTAGCTCCACATCAAAATTCCTATTCTGATTGTTGCAATTATTAAGGTTATCTACCGGCTTATTTTTACGTAATGGTATGTTTTTGGTTTCCAGTTTGGTTAAGCTTAATGCAATCATTGTTTTACAGGGCTCAAATTTCTTATCACACGGTGCACAAATCAGGATATTTGTACCAATATCAATATGTTGTGCTTGTGTCTGCTTTTGTACAAAGGGCCGACGAGGACAAAACAGCAGACCTGGGCTAGTCTGCTAACTAATGTAGTACACGAAACCTACAGTCGATACAACTGTTCAAAATGATTGAATATTTCTAGAGCAATGGTAACTTTTATCAGCTTTGTAATTTTCGATCATTGGGCAGAAGGGAATGCGACCCTCGATCTACGCAATCAGCACTCAGTTCATTTGTTATATAGATTAGATCAGCTAGATGCATTTTCCACTGGCGATTTTGGCCGAGCGATACAATGTTTAATTGAAATTTTCTTTCCCAGTCAAAGTTCAACCTTTGTTGTGCACACATCGTGAACCATGTTGCTGCGTCTACTGTTGGTAGCCAACGTTGGCTGGTTAGCCCTTGTTGCTGGCCAAAATGAGATCCCAACAGTACCTTGTTACGGTCCTGATTGCTTGGTAACCGAACCAACAACCGAAATGAGTAAGGAATAAGTTCTTTCTTATCTGCATACTCGATTTTATTTTTTCAGTGCTGTCGTTTCCCTTTAGAAAATGATTCAAATAAGTATTCTTAGCACTTATATTTATTTATTTTGCCTGTGATGCGTAGCCACTCTGCCGACAACAGAAAGTACCACGACACCTCGTCCAGCTGGCATTCGACGAACGGTGGTAGTTATCTTTAAAGCAACCACTATCGGACAAGACATGTTCATCCAAGGTGGAGTTAATAAAGAAACTGTTCGACCAAGTTGCACCAGTGACGTTAACGCCGAAACTTCGGATTGCTCCATTTCCATTAATGTAGGTAACTCAATAATCAAATGTGGTTACAAAATTATTGTAAATCGTCCATTCCAAACGGTTTTGCACGTCGACACTATCTGACAGGCAACCTCTTTGGGCACTGGACCACATTGGGCAAAATACGACGCGTGGAGAGAAGGTGACACCAAATTGGACTGGTTTGGAGTTCAGCCAGGACAGGGTATTTACGAAACTTACGTCGCTTACGGTACACCATTGGCCTGGACAACCAACGCACCTGGCGAAAACGGATACCAGCAACTGAATACGTAATCGTAAAAAAACTAATTTACCTCGTTGTTGGGAAAATATTTTGTTGGCTAACCGATCGATGTCTAACGTTTGCTTTACACTTCTCAATTTAGATGGGGACCCAATAATTGGATGGTGGATTTGCAGATGAATTGCGATGAGACAGAAAACGGATGGTTCGATGTCAAAGCATACCTCACCCTATCCGGCAAGTCATTTTTGTTTTTAAAATTCCAAGTCGTTTGAGAATAATGTTGGCGTTCATCCACAGGAAGTGGATACGAGTCAGATATCCAACAATCAACTTGCACGGGCACGGGAGCTGATGTGCCTCCACCGTACACTAGTAACAAAAATCACGTTGCCCGCTGTGGTTACATCAACCGATTCTATTTTGGAACGGGTGACTGTGAGATTAACGCATTCCAATAATTCTGTAAACTCTAATTTTTACATATTTCATTACATGGACTTGCATTATCTTTGTACTCGTTGACTGAGCCTAGCAATGCTGAAGTGCTCTGTAAACAGTAGACAATGTGACGTAGCTAGATTTTCATAACACAACCTGTAGGGATGTATTGTCACGAACAACTGATAAGCAGAGATTGGGTGAGATGAATTGTCATGGCAACAGAACAGCTATGAAATTGATGAATTCAAAAACCAGTAATAGGTACACGAAATTAAAATAATAACTGTTGCTCAAACGAAAAGGGAAAAAAACACAGCCAACAAGAAAAACAATTTTTAAAAATCTCTGAACGTCTCTTCGTGCAAATTATCGGGTCTCCCTTTGAACAGATCTCGATCTTCTTCGCTAGGCTGGAAATGTCTCGTATCACCGGCTCCCTTCACTTTCGGGATCAATGGTGCAGGAACCTATCCCAAATATTGGCAAACATTACGTATTCCATAATCAACACAACTGCCCTTTTCTAGTTGGACTTGTGGATACAAAATAATTAATCATGTTACTCTTTTTTGATAGATGGCGAGCCAATCGGTCGTCTGAAACCAGCGATGGTTTTTAATGTCACCAACGCCATTTTTCAGGTTACCCAGTCGTTTGGTCAGATCGGCTTGTAGTAAACCGCGGACGAGATCCTTCACTTCTGAGCTAAATATTTTCGGATATTGGATCTGCAAGGAGAATGCGGTGATTATTTATATTTTAGGGGATTTCTCGCGAATCGCCAATAGCAATCAGACATGAATGGCTCTGGCTAGCAAGGTGGAATAAATTACCTTGCCGGCCACGATTTTCTCGTAGAGCTGAATGGGTTGATCGGCTATAAAGGGCGCTTGTCCAGCCACCATTTCGAAAATCAAGACTCCCAGAGCCCACCAATCGACGGCTCCATTATAGCCCTAGATGATACGTTAATAGAAGTAATTCTAGTGGGCGTCATTTAAAAAAGATATCTCCTCGAAAAGTGGATGTTATGTAGTATACTTTAACGAGAATGATTTCGGGAGCCAAGTATTCCGGCGTTCCACACATCGTCCACGTCCGTCTATCCGCAATTCTCTTGGTGAAACCAAAATCTGTAACCTGTTTCATCAGGTTGGATTTAATTAGTCAGAAACAATGAAGGCTCTTCTCCGAATTATTTTTCGAAAAAATCAAGAAATAAAACAAAAATCCACTTAAAGATGTAACTACCTACTTTAGCATATCCAGCTGTGTCTATCATAATGTTTTCCGGTTTCAAATCGCGGTATATCAGCCCTAGATGATGCAGATATTCAAAAGCCAAAACGATCTGAGTGGCATAGAATCGGGCGTGAGGCTCTCTGTTTAAAAATATGCCCAGTCAAAAATGTCACGTGTTAAACGAGATCTGGGTAATGAAGGATAATGGGAGACATTGGTTTTTACTTGAATCTTCCAAGTTTACGCAAATGGGTAAACATGTCGCCTCCAGGTACGTATTCGAGAACCATATATAAATTAGAATTGTCCTACAATCAATTGAAATCAGTTAATAGTCGGTCAGTTCAATGCCGAATTTGCATTACCTTGAAATAGAATTCCAATTTAACAATGAACGGGAAACTAATGGCAGTCAATACTTTTTTCTCGTCCAACGTGTGCTCCACCTGTTTCTTTTTCACGACCTATCCAATCATCAGGTTCCATTCAAATTGTCATACTTGAATTCACTGCATGACAGCATACCTTTTGCTTCTCGAGAACTTTCATGGCGTAAAATTGCTTGTTTAACTTGTTCTGGACAAGTATAACGCGCCCGAAATTGCCAGAGGCTAACGTCCGCGCCCGGAAAAAGTCGTACAAATCTATTCCGTCCTTGAATGAAACCAAAATTTAACAACTGGAATGAATTAGGGTCAAAACCACAAAATTACTTGGTCCGGTGGATATCGCCATCTGTGTTCGAACATTTCTTTCGCCTGTCGCAAGTACTCTTCATCTTCAAAGGAGCAATTAAACAATTAGGATTTGTCATGAAAATAAAATGCTGGAATCGGCGTTTCAACTTACAACTGGTTGAGCCATTATAATGGATTAGAGTTCCATTTCTCAAGGTTGGCCTATCGTCAGATGATATCGGCTTACGTGCCGACTCTTGCGCCAAATCCTGTTTTAACGATCGTCGGTGAATTTGAATTAGAATGGCTTACAGCTTTAACTGTGTTTTGGATTAATTTAATTTACAGCCGTCAGCAGATTGGGCGTTGAGAGGGCCGTTCTAAACGTTGGCTGTTTGGTCGTCCCAAAAATTTCCAAGTCGAGTTTACTCTGTTTTTTGTCCGTCGTGTTTGCAACGACGACTTGATTGTTGCCGTACGTGTTATTGCGGTTAATTGTTTGGGAGGATTCCGTAGCTGGAGCCGAGATATTAAACTCGTAATTGGTCGGAGGAAGATAAGGACTTGTTTCATGACGCCGATTGCCTGTCGAAACTGTCTGCAGCGGCTCACTTTTCTCTTCGTGTTTGTTCTCCTTGTTTTTATTCTTGGACTTGTTTTCATTGGCAGGATGTTTCATAGCTGATTTCATCGCAGTTTCGTTGGCTGCTGTCGCTTTGAAACCGACGCCAACGATGACTCCTTGAATTCAGATTTACCAATTGAATTTACGAGAATGATTTGCAAATTGAATGGGGTTTACCTGAATCCTCGTTGGCATCTTTCTTTTTGCTCAGAAATCCAAAAAAAGGCATGACGAACACTTGTCGGCCAGCAGTCGATACTTGGCACTGGACGTTGTTTCAGAATAATAAAAGGTGAGCCAATTGCAAGTCACGACTGAAGAAAACTCAGTGAGGGCAACGACAATACATCGTCAGATCTCGACACGGTTCAAGACTTTAAGCCAACGCCAAGTCAACGCCGCGTACGTCTACATTATTTCCTTCTCGTTTCGTTTTTTTATTGTATTTTATTTTTTTTGTCTTTCTTTTATCAAAAGGGTGTACCAATCTCAGATAAGGAACCCTGCAGATAGGTTTTTTTTTGTGAGCTTGGTGTACAGTACGCCATGATGTACGTACACACACGTGGTGGTAAATGGACGGCTGCTGCTAAATCGAGTTGCTAAAACGCGGGACTGCCACCCTACGCCATTGTCCCCAAAGACTGGAATGTTTTGTGGAATTTTCGGCTACGACAACAGTAAATAACACTTGATTTATTATTCAGTCGTAAAGGCTAGAAATGAAGGCATGCGGCATGTACGTCACAACAGATAAGGAAACAATGGTAAAGTGAGAACTTTGTTATATTGCAGGTGTTTGCTTGTGCAAGAGTTTTTCGACGCCAATAAGTTTCTTTTTTGAAAGGTCACTCCAGTTGCACCATTGCTATTTATCGGTTCAATTGATCTTTGTTGACATGGATGTGTCCCATATTAAGTTTACGAGTTCAAATTCCATCGTTCACCGAGAAATCGTCGTCCAGATGTGTCAAATGTCTCCAGGCGTCAACAATCATCGACTTTGTGTCAACCCACGTCAATTTTTTGTTTTTACCTAGTTGTTACCTAGTTGTTTAGACAAAATCTGCTTCGCATTGAAAAAATAAAACGTATATCTCAAAAATAACAGATAAGAAGTTTGTCCCCAAAAATGTTTGCCATCAATTAATCGCCTCGGGTGCATGCAAACTCGTCTCTATTTTTCATGGGCTATAGTAGTACTGAAATGATACAAAAGATGGCCACCAGGTACGTACAATATCAATCAAACAGTTGAACCGATTGGACCGAATTTGATGTTGCCGAAACTCGTGTAAGGATTGGGATTCTGATAAACCGGGCACGGGCCGTTGGGTTCGTTGTCCATCCAAGTCATGCTGTTTGGATCGCTGGGACTGCCCCACATGGACAAGGACATGACCATGCCTTTCCTCATTCCCTGCGACATGCCGTACGATACGCCTCCTTGGCTGTTGGACTGGCCAAAATGGTTGCAGTAACCGTCGGAGATTCCGTTGTAACCATCGAAGGTCGGTTGCTGGATGGTGCGTCCGTTCTGGATGTAGAATCGTTGGATCTCCTTCAGATCGCCGTAGTCTGTTCCGTCGACAGTCAAGAAACGAGTGACGACGGTGAACTTTTGGGTGCTGTCCAGCTGATAGCCGGAACCGCGTCCGTAGAAATTCTTGGCGCCTCGGGCGTAAGTGTTAAAAGCGCAGCCGTAAGGATCGCATTGGCCATTGAGGCAGGGATGAGTCGTGTAGACATTGGCTAAACTATTGGCTTCCCAAATGTCCAGCTCGTCGCAAGAAGGACGTCCAGGCTCAGCTGGTTGTGCGTCGCAATAGCCTGTGCCGTACATGGCTCCAGTGTAGCCGGAACTGGCCTGGCCACCATCGCTTTCCATCGTGATGAAATAGAGGGCCGAATTCATGCCGCACCCGGTCGCAGTCACGTCCACTTCGAAGGACAGTTCCTTGTTGAGCAGGTAAAACATTCGATACCTGCAACATGCGTCATTTAATTATATCGATTATTAACACGTGTCTTTGTATATACCGATTGGAATTTGGGGCGGAAGTGAGAAAAGTTCTTGCTCCGTTAGAGGGCCAGTTGGCCAACGTCATTTGATTGCCATCGAATTTAATTCCCCATCCAGATTCGTATTCACCTTGGCTAGGATTCTGTACGTCAAAAGAAAATATGAGATTTGAATCACTGTCGAATCAGGAATACACAGTTACGGTGTAGCAGTTGTAAGGATCTCCGCAGCCAGTCCAGCGATAATCGAGTACAACTCCGGTGTTTTCTTGTTGGCAATTGCCTGGGCCGTAGCACACCTGGATGCCCATACTGGCCTGACGCGACTCTGTTGCTGCAGCGACGGCCATTAGGCCGGCCAGAAACACTAGTCTAATCATGTTGAATACCGTTGCAAGTCTGAACGTCTTCTGACCAAATTATTCGGCTTTTTATCACGGGATGTTTTCTCTTTATCTTGGTGATGTACACGTGTGCAGAACGTTGTCCTGTCACCAAAACTAGAGAAAATAACTTCAATGTATAAGAGGTGATGTAACAATGAAATGATGGTCAATATTGATTTGCACTACGGGACGATCGTCCACATATATCTGACGAGAATTAAATTAAGATGTTTGTTTGGTCTTGGGGAAAAACGTTGGACCAAAAGTCGACTACTGAACTATGCCGTTGACTTTTTTTTTATCGCCTTGTTTTCCTAGGGCATTGTGTGGTTGGTTCACCTGTAAACAAATCAAAAAGGCGAGGTTCAGCAATTGAACCCACCTGTTCAACAAACATTATCTGTTTGCCGGCACGGCCCGATACAAGTTTGGTTTATGTACGCAAAACCACTAAAGTATAATCAATTTTAATACCTGATTTGAACCAATAACTTTTTTTTATTTTTAGGATTATATAAATTTGGATATTCTTTTCATGAAAGTTGAAACGAGTTTGGCAAAACTGATTCAAGATGTCGTCTGCAGTGGATCATTCATCGGCCATTATGCTGTGTGCAAAGACAGGGGCAAGAAGGTCGAAGGTAAGTGCTTTATTGATTAATTTAACATTTAGATTAACGTTTTACTTCAATATCCTTTATAGTGCTTACGGCAGTCTATAATTTTTATTAAATCTGTGTTGCAAACTTGACATTGACTTTATATTGGTAAACAGTCCGACACATCGAGTCGTTGGCACAACGTGGTCAGCCCTCTGTATTTTTGGCGCCTACGTAGTTAAGGGATTTAGAGTTGTAAAATAACCCACAAAATGAATTGCTTTAGTGCCTTTCAAGTTTAAGCCTTGAATTGGTTTGCTTATGAATTTGGTAGATTACAATTAGAATGGCCATAAAAGTATTTATTGATTTAATGTTCTTTTGCATTTTCAGACTAGAATTTTCTTGGGCAGAAAAGCAAACAACTAGAAACTGTCATTGTCATTAAAATGGTGTGACCAGATCTTGCTCAAGTTGAGCAAAAAGACAGAATGATATAATGTCCACAAGTCATGGCTGAACGAAAGTGAGTGTTGCATTATTGAATGTTCATCAACAACAAAATATAATTAGGTGCTTGTCTTTAACGATTGTTTTTTGCCCTTGCATTGCAGGCAACAGTGCTGTTGGGATTTACATGTGAGACTCTTCCCTTTCCCAGAATCAAATATTCATTCTCGTCTCCAGTTGGTCAAGAATTACTCTATAATGTGGTATTTGTTTGATGTCTGGACATATTGTTTCTCATCAGGTTTGGATTTCTGCTCCCTCGCCAATGCATAGGTATTTCGCCACCGGCCCTTTAATTGGATGCGTGACGTACGACTGGCAACGCAGTCGTGAAAGCCAAATTGTTGTCTATCCCGTGACGGCATTCAAACGAGAATCTGCTATTGTGTGGCCGCGCCTGACTTTATATTAATGCGCAGATGGACTTGTCCGCGTGCCTGCACATATCGATCCCAGAGTCCGTTGTCTATTGTCAGCCAGATTTTGCGAGAGAGTAAAATTGTCTGCAGAAAATAGACCCCCTCAATCAATCGGTACGGAATATCTCAATGGCGAATGGCCGACCATTCAGTTGCATAAATATTAATGCAAATGTAATTGAAACATCTTGAGGGCATGTCTAGAGCCACACCTCCAAGGAAATTGGTTTTCTTATAAAAAGTATTTTCATTTAACCTTACTACAATTCTTTTCAAGGAACCTCAGCATAGAACCGTGTACGTCAACTTGTGAAAATCCGTCATGTGGCCGTCTGAGATGCTTCGTTTTGTCATACGATGGTTCCAATTTCCTTGTAGAGCAAGATGTGGCTGTTGGCAACAAAATCATACTGCACAGCAATTTAATCACATGTAAGTACAAGGTTTATTTGACTACAATAATTTGTTTTATGCATTAATCGAGACTCGTTTTTACCTTAGCCGTCTCTATTCACATCGTGGGGAAGGATTGAACACGTTTATCGCGTGTCGAAGATAAGGGATATCGACATTAAATTGGTGAGTGCAATTTTTTTAACGTCCCTTACGTCTCAATTTAGCCTTTCTGCCATGTATCTGTTATTACCTAATTAAAAACAAAATAGGTATCAGTTAATTAAGCACGTACAAAGTGCTGTATCTGAATGCAAGTTGTGTGATGCGCAATTATGAATTGATGGGCCTTTTCGAACACTGTACAAACATAGATGACTCTCGGCCTTAATTTATGGCAAAGGACTTAAACGTGCAGAGTTGCAACTCATTCGTTATTCATACATGTTATGGGATTGGATGTAAATGGGAAAAAGGACCGTTTTGCAGCCGTTTTCAATAACTCGTTTGACTTTCTCGTCCTCCTCCTTTCTCTGCGCCATCAAAAATGGAAGTCGTGGCAGCCATTTTCTCCCAGTCGAGTAAACGGCGTTTTAGTATTTTGCGTGGTCGAAATGTGTTGTTTTTTTTTTGCGTAGGAAATGGCCGGCAAATGAAAAACTCAATTGATAAGCGGGTCGATGTGCTCTTAAAAGACATTAAAGTCACGTGACTGGCGATTGAATTACAATCAAGCTCGTAAATGTCGTCGTTGAGTAATATGCGCATCAATTCGTTTCCGTTGGCTCAAATGATCTTTTACGACTTTAAACATGCGTTTTGTTTTTGCCAGCTGTATTATGAAAAGCCGGTCTTTCAACCAATGGGAGGGCGTCTTGTTGTGTACAACGTAAATCACGCGTAGGAGACGTTTGCTTTGAAGGCTTGCACTATTGCGCGTTTTCGTTGGCTGGAGATAACGCTTCCGTTCATCCAAATAGGATTCTGTAACAATGATTCTATTAATCTAAATTTTTGTTTAGATTTATTTCATTTATTTTTATTAGGCTTTGGAATTGAATAATGAAAGTGAATCAACTTACCTGTGGATGCTGGAAAAGAGTAAAACATTTCAATCCGTATCAACAATATTGCCAATCTCAATGATTTGTAGGTCGAAACGCCTCTGGACATTCGTTGGCTATTTTGGGTGAACGTTTGACATTGCCAAGAAAAGCAGAGCCAATGCGCTGACTTGGATAAACATTTTGCGACCCTGTCTTGTCATTAGGCGAGCGAGTTTGGTAGCTATCGTGTACCAACTTGTCCCTATTAATTTTTCAATCAAATGTCAATTTAATTTTCCTTTTTAAAAAAGGATTTATAGGTTTACCACATCGTATTGAGCTGTTGGCCACAAAATGTCGTTCAAAACGATTTGATCTGCTGGACTTGTGACGCTGTCCATCATTTACAATAGTCCTCGCCAAACCTTGGATGACATCTCTGCGCTGGGCAAGTTTAGTACCTTACATATGTAAATTTAAAACAATAAAAAAAAAAAATAATAATAGTTTATGAAATTCTATAGGAATAATTTGCAGCCAAAAAATGCTGAGGATGATCTTTGTAATTTGATCAAAGCCATCCTTGCACAGCATCGACTTTTTTCTGCAAAATGACGCTGTCAATGTCCCGTGAAATGAAAACATTTGCGGTTCGAGTTCTCGCAAAAGGTCGGCATCTATCGGCTCGGGTCTTGACCTTTTGCTGCTGTTTGTAATACGACGTGTCTCTTCTTTCAAATCCGGCATGCCGCAGAGGTCACCGTTATTGTGCTGGAAGTACAATCTGCAAAGACGGACGTGAAGCTGGCCCATCGCGATGGAAAGTGTGGTAAATGCGCACAATCCACCCCGGGTAACTCTCGGCCGCTGTTGATGTTTTCTATCGGCTTGAAATAATGTTTTTTGATCGATTGGCCGAATAATGAGTAGGAAATGATTTTCTGCCACGGCTCGATGACTCGCTGTTGCACCAATTTAACCCGTCCGCCGGCTCATCCTGATGGAACGAATCGCTATTTTGGAGTGTTGACTCTCTTTGGCAGTTGCACAACGACGAGGCTCGTTTTCGTTTTCGTTTTCGTTTGTTATCGATTTGTTGGCGAACTGTTGGGGGATGCCATTCCAGCATTGAAAGCAACAAGTAAATTCGTTTCTTGGTAATACCGTGCACAAAGTAAACTGACTACGCGAACGATAGCAAACAGAATCGATCGCCAAGAAAATGAGCTTTGAAATAATTCATTTTTAAACTAATCGTTGCCCTTTTATTTCTACTAGAGTTTAAGTCACGTACGCAAACAACTTTTTTTTTGTTTTATCCGGCTAACAAAATGAGCAGCTCCGGGCGAGTTTGTGCTATGCAATCGCAGTGTCACGGGGGACGAATTCGTTCTGAACAGTGGACGGGTCGTATCATTTTCTTCCCTGTAGATTAGGAAATATCAGTACGTATTCTGGATTGATTTAACCGACACATGTGTTCCTAATTTATCTCAATCGACCCATTCGTTGTCTTTTTTCTGTTTTTTAAATAGGTTAATGCACGTGCTTGAACACGGTCAACTTAAGCCTACGCACTTTCCCTCCCCTTTTTAGGGTGTTGTTCTGGAAAATTCTTATTAAATGTCAATGTCGTACTTTTCCTAAAAAGAAGCAAACTCATGTAACCTTTTCAGTAAGTGATTAAGTACGATATAACGCAAAAACCGGTTGAATTGACGTTTACAAGTAAATTTTTTATTTTTTTAGTTGCGTGAATCGATCGCGGGTGTCTGAAAATGCAAATGGAGAACTGCGGGAGAAAACTCGTCCTGGCCAAACTTTGTCGATAAAGGAGACCCAAAAAAAAAACAAACAATGGTTTTGAAAATCAGGCGAATGTCGCATTAGGCAGGTTTCGTGGAAACGGGAATGGCCGAGTTATCTTGTCGCATCATCTTTGCGAAGGTGAGAATGAAGTTTAAGTGTGATTTGAATGGTTTTCTGGGCTTAATATGTTTGCTTTGCGAAAGTAAAGATGCGCTAATGAAGGAATTATTCATGTAGCCATGTTGCAATTAGAAAGGGTTCGATTACAGGCGCTCTTAATGAGACAGATGGTCGTCAATTTCAGTTCCCTATCAATTAAGAGAAATGAATGAGTTTATAATTTTGGGTTCTAATCCAATTTTGTTCTTTCCGTATCGTTAACAAGGGGGCAAACACGACAAGATAACGCAGCCGATGTCAGCAGACGTTTGTTCACTTCTCGTTTCAGCCATGCGTGTCACTGTGAACATTTATAAGAAAGCTGGAAGAGCTGGTTGGTTACGTGCGATTACTCGTGTGGGTTACCACATCACAAAAATGTGCTACGTGACCGTCATCATGTTCGCACCGAACAGTAAGGCCAACCACAAATTTCATCATCAATAGTCAAATTTGAATGTTTTTTTTATTTTATTTATTTTTTCCTAAACGAACGCTACCTTTTCTCTCATTAATCACTGACGTTTACAGCATCTGCTGCACGCTGTGCGCGAGATGGCAGAAAAATATGGCGGTCGTGTCGATATTAGCAAAAACGGAAAATGATTCGGTACGTGTCCTCTGGTAGTTGCCGGGCCCCTTATACGCCTCCATTTGGAGGGTGAGTCAAGAACGTGAAAATTGACATTTCCAAAGCAGGGGAGAAAAAGAAAAGCACACGAACGCCTGCAGGTACCTACTACGCAAAGGGCTTGAACGTTCGAGCCCCCAAAACACACGGCAGATGGCTCAGCTATTGTTACCGCACATGCGCACGTCCGCCCATCCGCCCATGCTGCTGTCATCGCTCACGTAGGCGCTCTGCTTCGCTAGCCTTTAAGGCCAAGTCATCTTACGTAACTATCTTAATTTCCCATCACTGATACGGCACAATTTAGTAATGATGCGTTGGCATTTGTTTCAAATTTAACTTTTTTGTTTTTTCCCCGTAGCGATGATGAACATGTCGAAACGTTTTGACGTTAACAGGACAGTGGTCGGAGTAAGTGAGAAATAGATAAAATAGCCTACAGCTGATTTGCTGTGTGCTGTGGTGTGCACATGATTTCAGTCACGTAGGCTTTGGGTGTTGGGTACGTACGCTTTCTTTTCGCCGAAGACACACACACACACACACGGGGTTGCTCACGGCCAGCAGTCGAAAAAACCAGTTGTGAAGTCAACTTGCTTACTGAGAAAAAAGCAAACATTATTCCCCGGGAAATAGTTCCGCCATCGGAAAGGCATTTGATGCTGATGTAACGAATGCGTGGCTTACTAGCTATTCTAAATGTCGACATTGCCCTTGGCTTCTGAAGTTTAATGGAACTTTTTCATCATCAAGTAATTCGGCATGAATAGCTGCGTTTCCTATTGTAGCGGATGTGCAATTTCCCTTCTAAACAAAGAGGCCGAGTCTGTGAAAAGCGTTTGTTGTGTGTGTATGTGTTTAGGGATCGACGCACGGGGTGGTACGGTGATGGTACGTGCCCGTAGACTCCTCCCCCACCTCTCACTCACGATTACGTATTTTTGTGTTTTTATTTCCCCTCCTCCTACCAGTCGGATGGTGTACGTGATCTGCACAGAATGAACTCCAGTTGGGTCCACACCGTCGGATCCTGACGGTCGCCACTACTGGCAGCTACAGCAATCTTTGTTATTTATTTTTATTTTCAATTCAAGAATAAGGAAACGTTATTTTCAGACCTCAAAGTATACCTATGCAGAGGTGTGTTATTTCGAGAAGTTGGGCTTGTTTGTCAACAGTCGTTGACGTGTCGACATCTCTAGACAGTCACAGTCAGTTTGACAATTTTGTCTGCA
The DNA here is from genome assembly GCF_020631705.1 of Daphnia magna. Taxonomy (NCBI): domain Eukaryota; kingdom Metazoa; phylum Arthropoda; class Branchiopoda; order Diplostraca; family Daphniidae; genus Daphnia; species Daphnia magna. Next base: position 9,980 of record NC_059186.1, on the reverse strand, counting down.
AGACGCTCGAGAGACGCATATAATAGGCGAGCGATTTGAATTTCAGCCGCAGTGGGTCTCTGCCTGTCGTCCATGAAACGTTTTTGAGAAACACAAGAAAATAATTCCCCGTGTGGCAAACGGCTACAGTCATGCAAGACAGTTTTAGAATGGAGAGGCTTTTGGAAATTAGTCAGAGTGTCGTTCGTGATTTGGATAAGTACGGCATTTGCGTTGTAGACAATTTCATGGGCAAAGAGCGAGCCGAGACGATCCATCGCTCGGTCGTCTCCATGTACGACACGGGCGTTTTCGTCGAAGGCGAAACGGTGGGCCTCAAATCGAGTAAACTGGGCACGGCTAAGAATGTACGAAGCGATAAAATCACTTGGGTCGATGGATCGGAAAACAATTGCGCCACCATTGCCCACCTGATTGCAACAGTGGACACGATTATTATGAATTTCATTCGAATAAACAGATTGACACAATCGGGCCATCAGACGCCAATCGGTGGTAGGACCAAGGTATTTTATACTTGCACTTCGTTTAGTCGTATTGTCACGTGTGTTTCACATTGTTTTGTTTTGTATGTAGGCGATGGTGTCCTGTTATCCGGGCAATGGCTCACACTACGTCAAACATGTAGACAATCCAAACCGCGATGGCCGATGCATCACAGCCACCTATTACGTCAACAAGGACTGGGATGCAAAGGTATCCTATCATTCATGCATTGCCTACTCAAATTGTACACACACACACATACAAAAAAAAAAAATGACATAGTATCATTTGATATCTGCCTAAACAGGTATGAAAACTGTCTGCCTGTCTTGAATTAACACAAAAACAAAAACACTTTGACACATAGGAAACTGGCGGATTGTTGCGAATGTTTCCGCAAGCGTGGCCGACCAAAGTGGTGGATATCGAGCCCATCCTCGATCGGATGGTTTTCTTTTGGTCCGATCGTCGCAATCCTCACGAAGTTCAGCCCTCCTTCCGCACTCGCTACGCCATTACCATTTGGTATTTCGACGCTAAAGAGAGGGAAGAAGCGAAAGAACGCAATAATATCAAAACTAATGTGGCCGTCGAAAGTCATTGATTTTTCTTTTCATCACACAAGTCTTTTTCTCCTCAAAAGTCATTTCTCTGTGTGCCATTTTCCTAAGCCGCAGTTTACGTTTACATCATTTTTCATTATCTATTAGAAATCGTGGACATTGTTTTTATTCGCTATTTCTTGTAATTGTAATTTTTTTTTGTACATTATTAGCAAAGGCGATGCTCGTTTTTCAAACTAATTCGGCGTGAAAATTTCGTTAAGAAAAAATACAATTGGGCAATAAATTGAACGATACATTTCGTTCAATTCGTTTTTTCTAAATATATATATCCAGTGAGAGACGAAAATAAAAGTGCAACGCTTATCAATTTTTATTTAAAAGAAGGAGAAGAAGTGCATCGCATTTTAGCAGTGGCAGGATGTGCCTCATATTACGTTGCGGTTGAATTTCATAACTGATGGAATATGTGGCCATGGTCCAGCGGTTGTTGCACTCGGCTTGTTATCCTATAAAATCACAGGCTGGACGTTTTTCACTTTTCCCAAAATTTACATACGAAAGCCCTCCATTACAGCACCTGCTTTATTCTGTTATATAATTAACCGATTCAGTGGACGGAACAGACCAGGGTGTACATGCTGAGAATACTGATTTGCCTTTTAATATTACAAGGCATTCCTCCATTGCATTTTCTATTTCCAGGCACTTGTTACGTAAGTGGTAAACGAGGTGCTAACCGATTGTTTTTCTTTTCTTTAATCAACCTAAAGCAGTTAGCAAGTACTTTTATTTTAGTTTAAACATCGTGATGAAGACAATATTTCATTTTAAAGTGAAATTAGCAAATTACGTCAAAGATAATCAAATCAACGAAACTTCGTTTGGACGTTGCATTGGGAAATAGCTTTCTCATATCGTCACCACGTGTCGCTATCGTCAGCAACTTGGCGTTTGGCAATTTCAACCGGTTCGTAATTTGGCATGGCCGACTAACTGCTTTTTTTCCCGATATATTCGATATCCACTTGTTTTTTCTGCAATAACTAATAGTTATAAAATTACATTGAATCTCGTACGATTGCTTTTAAATTCTGTAGTCGGATGGTAAGGGATAGACGTGGCTGGAATGATGACATGGTTCTTCGAAATCGTCCTAGTCACACAGAAAACATAAAAATCCTTGAAACCTCACGGATGGTGCGTTGCATTTCCGGTAAATGTGCTTGGCAGTTCAAGCTGGTTCAAGATGGACGACGGAGATGGAAGATGCACGAGCTGATTGAAGTGACAACTCACATTTAAACATGTGAGATGTGACAATAGGTGAGAAAATTACTGAAACATACATTATTTAAGAGCAAAATTATTCTTTAACTATTCTTCTAGACAACGTTTGTCGTATTATTTTGAGAATACATGTATGCCATAGAAATGGTGTGGTTTTTTAAAGGTGATCCAACCAAGGGGCAAAAGCCACTTCGCTTCCAAATCTGATGACAATTTCTTAACGTTCACATTATGAATGGGTTTTTGTTTCCTAATTGATCCTGGTTTTCAGTAACATTGTTACAGGGTAAAATGTTTAATTTTATAACTGTTATCAACATTTTAAGTAAGATTGTTGGTTTAGCACGACTATCAACTTAAATTTGCTGTGTAGTCCTTACGTTACTGAAAGAAAGCCATATCAGAATAATAGCAACGGTAGTATTGTCAAAGTTTGATCGCAAACATGTCATAAAAAAACATGGGTGTAAAAATCTTATAGTTATTACCGTGAACAATTAAACATTTTGATTTTTCACACCTTTTCTTCCTATCTGAACTGGTTTCAAATGGAACAAATATTTTCATCGCAAATGTGGTTTTTGTGTTAACGGCAAAAGGCAGATATGCAAACGAACACTGGCAGATAACTTGCCAATCGAAAAGAAAGTGACCTGGGAAATGATCATTCTATTAAAAATTTTAAGTTTCCATTTAGCACAGCAGCCACCCGATACATTTTCCTAAAATTTGACGATACAATTAACAAGTTATTTCAGAAGTCGAATTGTATGGAAAATGAAGTAGTGTTGGTTAGAGTCGTAGCTCGCCGCATTGGTATCGCATTGGACTGCGATGCCAAGGGTAAGCTGGCCCTGGGATCAAATCCGGTGGGCCCGAATTCCGACGACTGGGCCTTAAACAAGAAACCCTGGCGATCAGGGGGCTTCTTTCAACAACTTTTAGTTAAATGGGTTTTGTCTAAAATTTCATTTTAAGAATTTTGAACCTAGCCAGCGATTTTTTGGTGCAAAATCCATTTCTTAAGGAAAGTTTTTGCTTGTTCAGGGGTCGCCTACTCTTTTCCAGGGTGAGCCTCGGGAAATATGTCCGTATTTGCCTTTTTTTCTATTTGCTTGATTTGCGTAAATTTCCTTAATTTCTATTTTTTACCCAAAAAACTGTAAATTTCCGCAATTTCCCTTTTTTCCGCGATTTTTACTATCACCCACCGGATAAACCAAGAGAAAATGGAATCAAATTAAAGAAAATGATTTCATTTGATTTTATTTTTAATATCAAGCCACATTTATTGTAAAAAATCGGGGTAGGTGGGCAGAATAAATATAATCGGGGTTGTAATCGGGGCAATCGGGTCGAAAAACTCGATCGATTAGGTTTTACTATAAATTGATTAGTTGCAGTTCTCGGGTTTCTCGTACCCCGATTTTGCCCCGAAAGCCCCACCCAGATGCCCCGAAATGTGAACCCCGATTGGCCAAAAAGCGCCCCGATATGCTCGTGGTTGATCCCTAGTTGTTATATCTTAGTAGTTTAATGATAGTGATCATATGCAACGCCAGATTTTGTCTATTTTTCCTCAAAAGACAGAAAACGTCAAATTCTAGATTTTTCATAGCGCCATTTTCAAGTATTTACGTCATCTGCTATATTAAATATCTAGCGACTACAGAGATGCCATATAGCTACACAACAAAGGAATGCTACCAAATAATGGCGTTTTGTAGTGATCGGTTCTGATTAGCCAAAATCGGGTTAACTGCCCCGCCCATCCGCCCATCCGCCCAGGAAAAGGGCAATCGGGGCTGAATCGGGGTGCCACTTCGTCAGGCGGGGCGGAGCAAAAATCGAGGTTAACCCTCTTACCCCGACGCCATTTGCAAAAATGGCGCCTGAATTCAAACTTCGAATTTGGGTCAGGTTTTTTATCGGGGCAACCGGGGAGAACTCCCCGTTTTTCATCATAATAATTGATTTTGAATCGATCGATTATGTTTTTACGTCGATCGATTGAATACAATCGGGGTTGCATCCCGGATTAGGCACCCCGATACAAACCCGATTGAGATCGGGATTAAAAAATTTTCACCCCGAGCACTGAACGCCCCGCCCTAAGACCTGAATTTCGAAACCCGATTGGTAAAATGTGCCCCGATTAGAATCGGGGCCGATCCCTATTTCTTCCTCTTTTCCTCTTTTTCTCAAGCGGTGAACCTCGAGAAATAAAGTCGGCGACCTCTCGGTTGTTCCAAAGTTACCACTTGCCTCATGGTACATTAATGTGATGGAATTTGGATGCTTTTATTAGCTGTTGATTATTACATTATAAAATTATTGTGATCTGCTTACGGTTGAGGAGTTATAGCGGAGGGGTCAAGTAAAAAAAAAAATATTCTTACACACCAATATTTTCAAGCAAAAAATATGAAAAATACAAAAAAATATAAAAAAATATATATATTTGAAAAATGAAAAATCCGCAATAGTTGTACTTAATATATGGAAATTCTTATAGGGGTAGCGCTTGGCCCCGCGCCAATCGGGGAGCTTTTTAGTCGATCCGGTGCGGGGATAATCTTAATCGGGGAAGTGATTTCGGTGCTCGGTGTAGTGAATTCGGTGCTCTGTGCCTTCCCCGATTTCAATCCCCGATTCCAATCTCCGATTTCACTCCGCGATTAGAAAAGTTAAGAAAACGGTTTTGTATGTGTGGCATAACTTTGAATCAAAATGAGAAGAATACACCATCGCTATGTAATGAAATTTGAATTACTAATAAAAAATATTCATATATACTTATATATTGTACAGTATCCTGCACAAAAATCCGAACACCGATTTAATTTTTTTAAGCCACCTATTGGCGGCGTAGCGGGTTTTTTGTTTTTTTTTTAAGGGGGAGGGTAGACTTGGTGATGGACACGACAGGGCAGGGTTGGGTAAGTCTAGACATTTAAAAAAAATGCCTTAAGGTATTACGCTTTAAGGCAAGTTACAGGTCAGGACCTTTTTGCAACCCCCAGGGTGGTGTGTTTTTTTAAATGACAGTTGGAAATTTAGGGCTTGGGCTTGGTAATGTTGCTTACCGAAACAATTTAGCTTATCTTCCAGCTGCCTGGGAATGTTTACGTCGTTGTCAATGGCGTAGGTGTAGCGTTTCTGAATGTGATGCTGGAGATCGGTGTTCGATTCCAGATGAGGTGATGAATTATTGTGGTTATCGAACGAGGAATTCTCATTCATATATAAAACAAATTTTCATCGAGCTATAAGTGCTTTTTTTTTGTTTATAAAATAACTTAAAAAAATAATAATTTACTTCGTTCTAAGAAAAATAATATTCCCAGCATATGCGAATGAAGAATATTATAAAGATACCAAATATATTGCAATTCCTGATCGGGAATCGAACACTGAATTCCGCCGTCGCAATTAGAAGCTCTACACATATGCCATCGGTATCGACAAAATTGTGCACAGGCAGCTGTGTAATTTATTTTGGGTAAAGAATATTACAGAGCCTAAATCCAACATTCCCAACTGTCGTTTAAAAAAAACACATCACCCTGGGGGTTGCAAAATGTCCCGACCTGTTACTTGCCTTAAAGCGTAATAGCTTAAGGCAAAAAAAAATTCTAGACTTACCCAACCCTGCCTTATGTGTCCGTCACCCCGTCTACCCTCCCTCTTAAAGAAAAACAAACAAAAAACCCTCTACCCCGCCAATAGGTGGCTTTAAAAAATTAAATCGGTGTTCGGATTTTTGTGCAGGATACTGTACACTTGTATAATGTACATATTGTATACTTTTTTACTTAAACTTCTTTACTATTCTTCTTATACCAACCTGTCTTTAAAGGATGTAATAAGTCCAAACGTGCAACAATAAATGTATAAGTTCACTCCGAAAATTAAAATGTGATTATATTTCATTATTTTTGTATGACAATTGTATTACCGTGTAACATGAAACTCATAAATATAAAAAGGGCCATAACAAAATGTCACAACTTAAACGTAATGATATAATAGAGGAAGTGACTGACGCGACCCCCTGTTTGCGAACGCACTCTGGCGGAATCCACCAAATTATTCAACTAGAAAAAAAATCCCATAAGAGACCCTGTTAAAAAAGGGCGTGGTTTTCCTAAGATGGTGGATAGAGACATTGCCGGACTACAGGAATCCTGCTATCCGCATTCTGCAAGAGGTCTATAATGAAATATCTGATGATGAATCAGATTTAACAATAGAAAACATCGAATTGACGGTAATAATTACGACATAAAATATGTAAATTAGAACTAATAACTTGACTAAAATTTAATTTTAACAGAAATATCCAATCATTCAGCCATTTAATATCCCTATGCGTGTAAAAACACACCTTGAAAAAAAAACTTAACGTAATCGTCTCAGAAGATTGGACTATAAATATTGTATAAAATTCCCACTATACTATTTATAAATTCATGAGTGAATTGATGTCGTCAATTTTTATCAATCAATACTTAAAAAGTAAGAATAATAAATTTTAAATTAAAAATAATAATTCCTTTAATACCTAATTTTTAGCGCATAAAGGATCTGGAAAAGGAAGAAAAAAAGGAACCACCGTCTGGGAAATAATGGATCCTAAATATGTGGAAGACATAACAAGTATTAACATAACAATCATATTTTTTAAAAGAAAATAAATTTTAATCTAAAAATAAAAAACCGAACTCTTAATCCCCATATGGAGAAATTTAAAACGATGAACCCCGGGGCTGCTACGACAAGCTTCATTGAAGTACATGGAGCAATTTTTGAATAACAAAGGCAGGCTACTTACAAAATAAGCATAACGCACAAGCAATGTTTGTGTGAAATTTTGGAGAAAAAGAGATAAAACCGATAAATGTGATTTTTAGGAGGAGGGGATCGGTTGTGTTGGAATGAGGATAATTGTAAACGCGGCAGCGGGCGCGAAGCGCCCGTCTGCCGCAAGACGTCACCGTTGATTTTTTTCGTTCAGGTAAATTGTGAATCTGACTCGAGGGCTTCATCGGGAAGGAGGAGATTTTTATATTGAAATATCAAAGATTCGTGAGCAATCGCCATTTTACTACAGTGAGAACTTAGGAAAACTTATGCAAAATAGCTAACTTTTGAACCGTACATCGTAGAGCAACGGGAATGGTCTAGATCGACGCAGAATATCAAAATTAGTCGAAATAACATCATTTTTAAACTGGTTTGTGTGAAATTTAGGAGAAAAAGAGATAAAACCGATAAATGTGATTTTTAGGAGGAGGGATCGGTTGTGTTGGAATGAGGATAATTGTAAACGCGGCAGCGGGCGCGAGGCGCCCGTCTGCTGCAAGACGTCACCGTTGATTTTTTCGTTCAGGTAAATTGTAGATCTGACTCGGGCTTCATCGGGAAGGGAGGAGATTTTTTATTATTGAAATATCAAAGATTCGTGAGCAATCGCCATTTTACTACAGTGAGAACTTAGGAAAACTTATGCAAAATAGCTAACTTTTGAACCGTACATCGTAGAGCAACGGGAATGGTCTAGATCGACGCAGAATATCAAAATTAGTCGAAATAACATCATTTTTAAACTGGTTTGTGTGAAATTTAGGAGAAAAAGAGATAAAACCGATAAATGTGATTTTTAGGAGGAGGGGATCGGTTGTGTTGGAATGAGGATAATTGTAAACGCGGCAGCGGGCGCGAAGCGCCCGTCTGCCGCAAGACGTCACCGTTGATTTTTTTCGTTCAGGTAAATTGTGAATCTGACTCGAGGGCTTCATCGGGAAGGAGGAGATTTTTATATTGAAATATCAAAGATTCGTGAGCAATCGCCATTTTACTACAGTGAGAACTTAGGAAAACTTATGCAAAATAGCTAACTTTTGAACCGTACATCGTAGAGCAACGGGAATGGTCTAGATCGACGCAGAATATCAAAATTAGTCGAAATAACATCATTTTTAAACTGGTTTGTGTGAAATTTTGGAGAAAAAGAGATAAAACCGATAAATGTGATTTTTAGGAGGAGGGGATCGGTTGTGTTGGAATGAGGATAATTGTAAACGCGGCAGCCCGGGCGAAGCGCCCGTCTGCCGCAAGACGTCACCGTTGATTTTTTTCGTTCAGGTAAATTGTGAATCTGACTCGAGGGCTTCATCGGGAAGGAGGAGATTTTTATATTGAAATATCAAAGATTCGTGAGCAATCGCCATTTTACTACAGTGAGAACTTAGGAAAACTTATACCAAAATAGCTAACTTTTTTGAACCGTACATCGTAGAGCAACGGGAATGGTCTAGATCGACGCAGAATATCAAAATTAGTCGAAATAACATCATTTTTAAACTGGTTTGTGTGAAATTTTGGAGAAAAAGAGATAAAACCGATAAATGTGATTTTTAGGAGGAGGGGATCGGTTGTGTTGGAATGAGGATAATTGTAAACGCGGCAGCGGGCGCGAAGCGCCCGTCTTCGCCGCAAGACGTCACCGTTGATTTTTTTCGTTCAGGTAAATTGTGAATCTGACTCGAGGCCATCATCGGGAAGGAGGAGATTTTTATATTGAAATATCAAAGATTCGTGAGCAATCGCCATTTTTACTACAGTGAGAACTTAGGAAAACTTATGCAAATATAGCTAATTTTTGAACCGTACATCGTAGAGCAACGGGAATGGTCTAGATCGACGCAGAATATCAAAATTAGTCGAAATAACATCATTTTTAAACTGGTTTGTGTGAAATTTTGGAAAAAGAGGTAAAACCGATAAATGTGATTTTTGGAGGAGGGATCGGGTTGTGTTGGAATGAGGATAATTGTAAACGGGGGAGCAGGCGCCGAAGCGCCCGTCTGCCGCAAGACGTCACCTGTTGATTTTTTCGTTCAGGTAAATTGTAGATCTGACTCGAGGGCTTCATCGGGAAGGAGGAGATTTTTATATTGAAATATCAAAGATTCGTGACGTCAATCGCCATTTTACTACAGTGAGAACTTAGGAAAACTTATGCAAAATAGCTAACTTTTGAACCGTACATCGTAGAGCAACGGGAATGGTCTAGATCGACGCAGAATATCAAAATTAGTCGAAATAACATCATTTTTAAACTGGTTAATGTGTGGAATTTCGGAGAAAAGAGATAAAACCGATAAATGTGATTTTAGAGGAGGGATCAGTTTGTGTTGGAATGAGGATAATTGTGAAACGCGGCAGCGGGCGCGAAGCGCCCGTCTGCCGCAAGACGTCACCGTTGATTTTTTTCGTTCAGGTAAATTGTGGATCTGACTCGAGGCTTCATCGGAAGGAGGAGATTTTTATATTGAAATATCAAAGATTTAGTGAGCAATCGTGCCATTTTACTACAGTGAGAACTTGGAAAACTTATGCCGAAATAGTTACTTTGAACCGTACATCGTAGAGACAACGGGAATGGTCTAGATCGACGCAGAGTTCAAAATTAGTCAGAATAACATCATTTTTAAACTGGTTTGTGGCAAGAAATTTTTGGAGAAAAGAGATAAACCAGATAAGTGGATTTTTAGGAGGAGGGGATCGGTTGTGTTGGAATGAGGATAATTGTAAACGCGGCGGCGGCGCGAAGCCGCCGTCTGCCCGCAAGACATC